>NW_027417263.1:0-57478 GCF_009905375.1 Apium graveolens | reverse complement strand
CAAGCACATCAGCATCGTACCACTTCATCAGGGAACATGTGGATGAAGGTACAGTGGAATTGCATTTTGTTCCCACAGATCAACAGTTGGCAGATATCTTCACAAAACTATTATGTGAAGCTACTTTTACAAGATTGGTAAATGAACTTGGAATGGTTTCAGGTTCCTTCTCTAAATCTGCTTAGACTTGTTCTGTGTTATCAGACTTTATGCTCAGTATTTACAGAATTACTCTCATTGTGTATTCTGTGCTTAATTGCTAAATCTTTTTAAGTACTGACTGTTGTCTGATATATATTTCTCAACTCTGATAAGTGATATGTCTGTTTCAATAATTATTCAATCCTATGAGGATAACTGTGCTAGATAACTGACCTAGTAGTCTTCAATAAACAAATGATTCCATGAAAGAAGTAATTATTTCAGTGGAAATCTTATGACACTAGCATATTCTGATATTTGAGCTTAGTTAAGTTTACTTTGTATATCTTATTACTAAGTCACAAATTAGAATAATGCTACTCCTCTGTTAAGTTTTGATACTAGTAAAACTGCTTAATGTACTAAGTGCTGATAAACCTCACTTATCAAAAGAAAAAGCAAAAAGATTAAAGAATAAAATCAGGTACTCCTTTGAGATCTAGAGTAAAAATGTGGAAGGGATGACCCAAGTGCATTGCTGGTATTAAGTAAATATGCATTAGAAAAGCAAATATTTTCTTGGTGACTTTTCACACTCTATGATTACTGGAGAAATACTCTGATAAAAGCATAAATTCTGATAAACAGTCGTGACTCACTTATACTGAGAAGCCACTGTAAAATAGAATTTCATAAGATGCATAAAATGAGCACAAAACAGTTGAGGTGGACTCAAGCATGAACTCATTAATTTGTAGGTTTCAGGACAATGACAGATCTTTAGCAAAATTTTAGTTATGCCTTATTTCTCAGATATACTGAAGTGAATCAGACTTTACTCTTTGTCTGTTTTTTAGCTTAATGCACACACTAATCCTCCATCTAATCACTCCATCTGAATGATGAAAATTTCTGTGGTGGTCTATGTTATTTTCGATAAACAGTCAGTGTGTCCTTATTGCACAAATTCTGAGGACAAGTTCTAAGTTACACGTTCTGATGATTAAGTTCTGACGTCTATAACTCAAAACTTGTATGAGGATTTACTAAGATGGGCATTCCTTTTTCGAGTTAAGAAATTATGTTCTGATGACTGTTAAGTTCCGGTATAGGTCTAAGTTCTGATTTCTCAGTCTAATCCTTTACTTGGCTTATCTTTGAATAAAATTTGATAACAGTCTCAGTTTGTACTCAAATATGTTGAAGTGGAAGATTAATAGTCACTATGATTAGGATTAATGGTTTTGTACTTGAACAGTCCACTGTTTCTTGTGTCTTGTGCGGTCTAGACCATGATTCCTCTTTCCAATGACTGTTATTCTTTTCAAAGTCTAGGGAGACGAGGTAGAATTAATTCTACCTGTCAGCATTAAATATCTTTGCGTCTCTTGGCATTCTCTTGCCTATATAAGCAACCACTTCACATCAGTCTTTCCATCACATTCTTCTCACACACTTATCCTCCTTCTTCTGTCAAAAACACAATGGTTCGATACAACATGTTTTTGAACACACAAACCTTCACAATGGAGCTCAGTTGTGCCGAGTGGCAGCAGGAGTGGCATATAACAGCCATTCCTGAGGAGATCTGGGACTCTGTCCCACAGGAGGTGCTGGCTCACCTTCTATTCTTCGAGATGGATTACCATCGCCATCTGGAGCGCCTGGAGGAGGAAAGGCGGGAAGTTATCCGTTAGCAAGAGCGAATCATACGACTCGCCATCTTGTTCGTCGAAGATAGGAAGAGGAAGATGACTTAATCTTGTCTTCTTCCTGTTCTTCTTCATCCTCAGCTTTGTCAGGCTTCTTAGCCAGGACTAAAGCTGTTGATGTTAGGATTAGAAGCTTAGGGAAAATCTTGTATAAGTATTGATGTAATTTCCATTTCATAAATGTATTGACTTGATATATTAATGACAACTGTTTTTACTTCAAGATTGTGTCTCTGAGTTATTTTATCTTGTGTTGATAAATCCTGATTGATATTCTGATGACCATTTAAATTGTACTTTTAGTTAAGTTCTGATTCTCTGTCAGCACTTATTCATCGACATTATCTCGGTCATTTTTAACATGATTTATTTTCAGAATATTAATGTTGCAGTGACAAATAATTCAATCAGTAATAACGGGTTAAAATTTGAATTGTTTCCCTTGATAAATGGAACAGTTTTTCCTTGAAACTCGGCAAATGGGTAAGTCATGATTACTATTTTCTCGAGCCCAGTAACTATCCGTTATTACTGCATGTCTGACAGGTGTCCAACGGTAATATTTTTTTTATAAGTACAGCAGAGAGAAGATTTCTTTAATCTTTTTAATTTCTTCATCTTCTATCTCTCTTCTTACTTTTACTCTCCTTCACTTTACTATTTCCGTTGTTTTCATACAGATATTATATCAAACACCTATCAGGCATACTTAACTCTAAATTTTTTCACATGGCAGCAAAGGATTTAATCATTGATGGAGCTAAGTTTGTTCCAAACAACTATGCTGCAATTCTTGATCATGCTGAAGCTCCATCTGAATTGCACTTTGTGCAAGATCTTCTTGCACATAGTGAGGTTGGGTACGCCTTAACTCGGCCTGAATTATTTTCAAGTCAACAAGTTCTGAGGTTCTGGAGGACTGGCGTTCTTTATGATGGTGGTAACCGTGGAACTCCCAGTATTATCTTCCAAGTGGGTGATTCATCTTTTGTAGTCACTCCTGGTACATTACGCAGGGTTTTACATCTTCCAGAGGATTGTACTTTCTCAGTTCCAGAGGACTCAGCCCTTAGGGAGTTTATGGCTGCATTGGGATATGAAAAGAGTCTGACGAAACTTGGACAGTTGAAACGGGCTAATATCAGAAGAGAATGGAGTTTCTTCTTTGATTGCATCACCAGAGCTTTTGGAAATAAATGTTCGAATTTTGATGCTATTCCCATTATGAGTCAGCACATCGGGTATGCAATTATCAATCAAAATCATTTTGATTTTACAACTGCTTTAATTGGTTTTATTGGGGATAGGATAACAGAGGATCGAGATGTTGTTTATTTTGCTAGATTCTGTCAACTTATTTATACTTATTGTACTGATGAACCTCAGTTAGTCAGCACCCAAACCCCACCTTTTAAGGTTGCAAAAAGGTACTTTAATGATCTGGTAAATGCTGATACTAAGAAGAAAATGGTTAGACCATTACAGATTCCTAAGTCTGTAAAACAGATCCTGGTAAATGCTGATCCTGATACCTATAGATCTGTTTACTCTGATGTTCAACCACCTCCAACCACCCAAAATCCATCAACCTCAGTACCTACCTCTCATTCTACTCAACCTACCCTCAGAACTTATCTCAAATCCTATCTCTCCACTTCACAGACTGCTCAACCTTCTTTTTCAACACCTACTGTGAAGCCTACATCCTCTAAGCCAAAGAGAACAAAGACTGTTCCTCAAACACCTCAAAAGAGGAGGAGAATTACTTTGAGAGATGAATCAGATTCTGAGGATCAGATTCCTTTTTCAGAACCTGTGGTAGATGAAGCTGAGAAGGCAACTTCTCAGAAGGATTCTGCAATTGGGGGTTCTAGGCTTCTCAAGAGGCTTAGACGTATGACAGTTCCTGAAACTCCCAAGGAATCCAAATCAACAAGGAAGTACAAGAAACAGAGGGCACAAAGGCCAGTTTCAGATGATGAGGAGGAAGCAGCTAAGGAAGGGGATCAGGAATCTCTGATCTCACAAGATAAGGAATTTGCTCCAGTCACTTCTTCTCCATCAACTCCATCTCAGGAAGCTATATCTGACAATGCTAATTCACCTTCTGTGTCTCTTGTTGATTCAGGCACAAGTGCTGAAATTGATATTCAGAACCTGGTTGTGCCTGAAATACTTTTCTTAGAAGCTCCAACAGCAAATAATCCTTCCACAACACCTGTTACTGATGCTGTTCAAACTCCTGAGTTATCACCAACACCTTCTCTGCATCAAGATGCTGATGATCAGATTTTAGGTGAGCATCAGGATATGGCTGTTGATCAGAACTTAGTATCAGATCAGCAATTAGAGGATGCTGAAGCCTTCATTGCTACTCACACTGTTGTCTTATCAGAAGATACTGATTCTCTAAGTTCTGATGCTGCAAATGTTGGAGATACTGGTGAGGCTGCTACAACTGTAGATGCTGATGAAGCAGGTCCTTCAGGACATACTCCTCCACTGACTCTTCCTAAGTCTGAACTGGTAAAGGAGTTTGTTATCAGGGATGCACCAGTACCTTGGAGTGAAACTCCTGCAGGTCAGGAGTGGACTAAGGAATGGAACTCAGTTTCATGTGTTCCAAATGCTTTACATCTTGCTGAGCACTTGGCTAAAGCTGATGAAATGTTACATTCTGATGATTTTAAAACCCAGCTTAGAGTCACTGCATTGAGTACTAAACATCTACAATGTCTTCATTCCAACACTCATGCAGAGCTACACAAGATTCAGGAGAACTTTATCAAACAGGAACAAGTTTGGAAAATTGATAAGAAAAAGTTCTTCCAACCTACCATTGACAGGGTTGCTTATATTGAGAAAACTCAAGAGAAGCAACAAGCTCAGATTGATCAAATTCTGACAAATCAAGCTTCTCAGCAATCGCAACTTACTGAAATCCAGACCTCAGTGGAACTACTTATCTCTCTTTTATTACCTGCTGATGCCAAAAAGGGGGAGAAGGTAATTAAGTCCAAGTGCAAAACCAACAAGACACTGCAAGGAAAGGATGATGGAAAAGATGACCAAGAAAACTCTGGAATGGGTAGTGGTCATAGTCAAGGTAGAAGGTTTACATCAAGACAAGCTAGTCACAGAACAAGTTCTGATACTGGGAAAAGAATAAGTTCTGCTGCTGGTAAAAGGATAAGTTCTGATGAACTTCTAGATCTTGATGAGGAAATGTCAAGACAGTTATTTCTTCAAGAAAATCCAGGGATGGACTTGGAAAGTTTAAAGGAAGAAGAAGCCAGACTTAAATCAGAGAAAGTCACATCTAAATCTGAAGCTTCTGGTAAAAAGTTACTTCCAAAACCTAAAGGCATTGTGATCAAAGAAAGGATACATACTGAAGAAACTTTGGATAGATCATAACCACAGATAGATCCAAGATCCAAGGGTAAAGAAAAGGTTGGTGAACCTATCAAGCCTTATGTACCTCCTGAGGAAGAAGAGATTACTGATGGAAAAGATGATCTTACTCTGACTTCAAGAAAAGTTCTTAAAACAACCTCTGACATGGCTCAAGTTGTTCAGAGTCAAGAAATTGTAAGTTCTGATATTCAGAAGAAGCAAGTAACCTCTGACAGTGCTCAAGTTAACTTGATATCAGAAAATAGATCTAAAACACTCCTACCAGGATTCACTAAAGCAAAACAGACTCAATCTTTGAAGACTACTCCAAGTGGTTTTGAAGCAAGAGTAGTTACTAGAAAGGAAGCTAGAGATAAAATTGGATTGGGAAGTGCTGATGAAAGAAGAGTACACAACATTACCGATGATCCAACTTCCTTTAGTGAACCAGGTATTGGAGCAACTCCTGAGAGATTGAATCAACTGGAATCTGTACAGATGGTTTACCATACCTACTTGAAAGAATACATCATGTTGTATTTCATGACAGATGGTAGGGTTTATCATATAAGACAAAATGCCATTCCTTTGAAGTATTTTGAAGAATTGGAGCATGTACTTTTCTTACTTCAAGTGGATGACAGAATAACAGAGACTGCTGCAAACTACTTAAAAGAACAGATTCAGAGACAGAAAAGGCTTTATTCTGTTAAGTCTGACAGCAGATATGTTCCAAAGTACAGAGATCACAATGGTGATATTGTTGATATGAAGCCTAATATTGCACAGATCAGAACGTATCTTGGTATTAAGGGACTTGAATTCAATCTTGAATCTGACAAAGCTTATGTCATAAGACTAGATCAGGAGTTAAGGAAAGCAAAGATTAATGATCTCAGAGCTGCAATCTTTCAAACTGGTGAAGATACTGCAGAGCTTAAAGGTGTTAAAAGGAGAATGATTGATGAACTAAGATATGCTGAGAAATGTTTGTTGAAGAACTATCTCAGAACAACTCCTGACATCAGAGAGATCAGAAGATGATGAAGCTAAGTCGAAGATCTACAACTGCTTAAATTCTGATATTTATACAGATTGAAGTTATTATCAGAAGTTGAAATTGGTAAAACTTTAAGGACTGTAAGTTGTAGTTATCTAGTCTATTTCTCATGCATTCGTACTTAATGTTTTTGACATCATCAAATATCTGTTTAACTTGTATATTTTGTTAATTTACAAGTTGGGGGAGATTGTTAGATATATTTGATAATGTCATGGCTAATATGTTTTATGTTTAGTTTTCAAATCTTACGTGAACAGGATAAATCAGTACTTAACTGTTGATCAGTACTTATACTGGAAGTCAGGACTTAAAGGATATCAGTACTTATATTATCAGGAGATAATCATCAGAAGATAGATATCAGAACTTAAGTGCTGGAGGAAAATCAGATAAGGACAGTAGCTGATTAAAGGAAAGAAGATCGAGATAAACATAAGAAGAGATATGCATGAAGAAGAAATTCCGTAAAGAATGGAATACTTGGAATAGAAGATATCTGATTGATATATTTTAGGAAGCAGAATTATATTCCATATCAATTAGCGATTATCTTGTAACTGTGTAGTATATAAACACAGGCATAGGGTTTACACTATAAGTGTTATCATTATCGAAGTTATTATTATATATAACCCTAGCAGCTCTCGTGATATTTATTCATCACTGAGAGGTAACAGTTCCATACTGTAACAGAGTTTATTGTTTCAATAAAGTTCGATTTGAGTGTACTATACACTGTATTCACCCCCTCTACAGTGTGTGTGTGACCTAACAGTTTGGTTGTTCAAAAACCTGTTGTATCGAACCATTGTGTTTTTGATAGAAGAAGGAGGATAAGTGTGTGAGAAGAATGTGATGGAAAGACTGATGTGAAGTGGTTGCTTATATAGGCAAGAGAATGCCAAGAGACGCAAAGATATTTAATGCTGACAGGTAGAATTAATTCTACCTCGTCTCCCTAGACTTTGAAAAAGAATAACAGTCATTGGAAAGAGGAAACATGGCTAGACCGCACAAGACACAAGAAACAGTGGACTGTTCAAGTACGAATACCATTAATCCTAATCATAGTGACTATTAATCTTCCACTTCAACATATTCTAGTTCTAACTGAGACTGTTATCAAATTTTATTCACAGAGAAGCCAAGTAAAGGATTAGACTGAGAAATCAGAACTTAGACCTATACCAGAACTTAACAGTCATCAGAACATAATTTCTTAACTCGAAAAAGGAATGCCCATCTTAGTAAATACTCACACAAGTTCTGAGTTATGGACGTCAGGACTTAATCATCAGAACGTGTAACTTAGAACTTGTCCTCAGAATTTGTGCAATAATGACACAATGACTGTTTATCTAAAATAACATAGACCACCACAGAAATTTTCATCATTCAGATGGAGTGATTAGTGTGTGCATTAAGCTAAAAACAGACAAAGAGTAAAGTCTGATTCACTTCAGTACATCTTAGAAATAAGGCATAACTAAAATTTTGCTAAAGAGCTGTCATTGTCCTGAAACCTACTGAAGAATGAGTTTATGCTTGAGTCCACCTCAACTGTTTTGTGCTAATTTTATGCATCTTTTGAAATTCTATTTTACAGTGGCTTCTCAGTGTAAGTGAGTCACGACTGTTTATCAGAATTTATGCTATTTTTAGAGTATTTCTCCAGTAATCATAGAGTGTGAAAAGTCACCAAGAAAATATTTAGCTTTTCTGATGCATATTTACTTAATACCAGCAATGCACTTGGGTCGTCCCTTCCACATTTTTACTCTAGATCTCAAAGGAGTACCTGATTTTAATCTTTGATCTTTTTGCTTTTTCTTTTGATAAGAGAGGTCTATCAGCACTTAGTACATTCAACAGTTTTACTAGTATCAGAACTTAACAGATGAGTAGCATTATTCTAATTTGTGACTTAGTAATAAGATATACAAAGTGAACTTAACTAAGCTCAGTTATCAGAATTTGCTAGTGTCATAAGATTTCCACTGAAATAATTACTTCTTCCATGGAATCATTTGTTTATTGAAGACTACTAGGTCAGTATCTAGCACAGTTATCCTCATAGGATTGAATAGGTACTAGAACAGATATATCACTTATCAGAGTTTAGAAACATATATCAGACAACAGTCAGTACTTAAAGACATTTATCAATTAAGCACAGAATACATAATGAGATTAATTCTGTAAATACTGAGCATAAAGTCTGATAACACAGAACAAGTCTAAGCAGATTTAGAGAAAGAACCTGAAACCATTCCAAGTTCATTTACCAATCTTGTAAAAGTAGCTTCACATAATGGTTTTGTGAAGATATCTGCCAACTGTTGATCTGTGGGAACAAAATGCAATTTCACTGTACCTTCATCCACATGTTCCCTGATGAAGTGGTACCTGATGCTGATGTGCTTTGTCATTGAGTGTTGAACTGGATTACCTGTCATAGCAATAGCACTTTGATTATCACAGTAAATAGGGATTTTGAAATATGTTAACCCATAATCCAGTAACTGATTCTTCATCCAAAGAATATGTGCACAACAGCTTCCTACAGCAATATACTCTGCTTCTGCAGTTGATGTGGAAATTGACTTTTGTTTCTTGCTGTACCAAGAAACCAATCTGCCTCCAAGAAATTGGCAGCTTCCACTTGTGCTTTTCCTGTCAATTTTGCAACCTGCAAAATCTGCATCTGAGTAGCCTATTAGTTTAAAATCTGATTCTCTAGGATACCATAATCCCAGAGCAGCTGTCCCTTTAAGATACTTAAAGATTCTTTTTACAGCTGTTAAGTGAGGTTCTCTTGGATCTGCTTGAAATCTTGCACAAAGACAGGTAGCATACATGATATCAGGTCTACTAGCAGTTAGATAGAGTAGAGAGCCAATCATACCTCTGTAGTCAGTAATATCTACTGATTTACCGGTATCCTTATCCAGTTTTGTTGCAGTGGCCATTGGAGTGGATGCACTTGAACAATCTTGCATTCCAAATTTCTTTAGCAGGTTTCTGGTGTACTTGGTTTGACAAATAAAAGTGCCTTCCTCATTCTGCTTGACTTGAAGGCCCAGAAAATAGCTAAGTTCCCCCATCATACTCATCTGATATCTTGACTGCATTAGTTTGGCAAACTTCTTGCAAAGTTTGTCATTTGTAGATCCAAAAATGATATCATCAACATAAATCTGGACCAGAAGTAAGTCTTTTCCATGGTTGAGGTAGAACAGTGTTTTGTCTATTGTCCCTCTGTTGAATCCACTTTCCAGAAGAAACTGAGCTAAAGTCTCATACCATGCTCTAGGAGCTTGCTTAAGTCCATAAAGTGCTTTGTCAAGTCTGTAGACATAGTCTGGATGTTTGGTATCTACAAAACCTGGAGGTTGTTCAACATATACCTCTTCCTCCAATTCTCCATTTAGAAAAGCACTTTTCACATCCATTTGAAAGACAGTAAACTTTTTGTGAGCAGCATAAGCCAAAAATATCCTTATGGCTTCTAACCTAGCAACTGGTGCAAATGTTTCATCATAATCAATTCCCTCCTGTTGAGAATATCCTTTTGCAACCAGCCTTGCCTTATTCCTTGTAATTATGCCATCACTGTCAGTTTTGTTTCTGAATACCCACTTTGTACCAACAACAGATCTATTCTTTGGTCTTGGTACTAGGGTCCAGACTTTGTTTCTTTCAAATTCATTCAACTCTTCCTGCATTGCTTGCACCCAGTCAGCATCTTGAAAAGCTTCTTCCACTTTCTTTGGCTCAGTCTGAGAGAGAAAAGAATTATAAAGACACTCATTTGAAGTACCTGTTCTAGTTCTGACACCTGCATCAGGATTTCCAATTATCAAATCAGGTGTATGTGATTTTGTCCACTTCCTTGCAGATGGAAGGTTTTCTCTAGAACTGGATGCTCCCACATGATCCATGCTATCTTCATTTTCATTTTCTGATGCTCCCCCTGAAACTATGCTCTCGGAGTTGGATTCTTCAGTATTTAGATTTTCAGCACTATCAGAACTTGAAGAGCCAGATGTATGTTTGGATGTTTCTTGAGATGTGGTAGGATCTTGAGTATGCTCCCCCTGCATAGGTGCATCTTCCTTTAACGTAGTCACCACAGTTTCAATAACATCAGAGTTTAATCCATCAGAGTTTGCAGTATCAGGACTTAGGCTGTCAGGATTTTCAGTATCAGAATATGAGTCTTCATTTTCAAATCTCAGCTGATCATGGTCAACGAAATCTTTAAGACCAGTGATCTTCTTGTCATCAAAAGAGACATTGATAGATTCCATGACCACTTTTGTTCTCAAATTATAGACTCTGAAGGCTTTTGTGGAAAGTGGATATCCAACAAAGATTCCTTCATCAGCTTTTAGATCAAACTTTGATAGTTGTTCAGGATGAGTCTTGAGAACAAAACACTTGCATCCAAATACATGAAAATATTTCAGATTTGGCTTCTTTTTCTTCACCATCTCATATGGTGTTTTTCCATGCTTGTTAATGAGTGTTGCATTTTGAGTAAAACAAGCAGTCTGCACAGCTTCAGCCCAGAAATAGGTTGAAAGCTTTGCTTCTTCAAGCATTGTACGTGCAGCTTCAATGAGAGTTCTATTCTTCCTTTCAACAACTCCATTTTGCTGTGGAGTTCCAGGAGCAGAAAATTCCTGCTTTATTCCATGGCTTTTGCAGAACTCTTCCATTATCAAATTCTTGAACTCAGTGCCATTATCACTCCTTAAAATTTTCACAGAATCTTTGACCATTTTATCCAGCTGTTTGACATGATCAGTCAAGATAGATGCAGTTTCACTTTTTGTGTGCAAGAAATACACCCATGTGTATCTGGTGAACTCATCCACTATGATCAACGCATACTTCTTCTTTGCAATAGACATGACATTTACTGGACCAAATAAATCAACATGTATAAGATGATAAGGCTCAAGAATTGATGAATCAGTCTTGCTCTTGAATGAAGATTTTCTTTGTTTGGCTTTCTGACATGAATCACAAAGACCATCAGGAGCAAATACTGTGTTTGGCAATCCTCTCACAAGATCTTTCTTGACCAGTTCATTTATATTGTTAAAATTTAAATGAGAGAGTTTCTTATGCCAATTCCAGCTTTCTTCAATTGATGCTCTACTTAACAGACAAATTGCAGAGCCATCAGTACTTGTTGAAAGCTTAGCTTCATAAATGTTACCACGTCTGTATCCTTTTAGAACAACTTTGCCTTTAGATTTACTCACAACTTCACAGTGTTCTTCAAAGAAATCAACATGATAACCTCTTTCACAGATTTGACTTATACTCGGTAGGTTGTGTTTAAGTCCTGAGACCAGAGCTACTTGTTTAATTATGACATTTCCAAGATTGATATTGCCATATCCCAATGTTTTTCCAATGTTGCCATCTCCATAAGAAACACTTGGGCCAGCTTTCTCCACAAAGTCTGATAGCAGGGCCTTATTTCCAGTCATATGTCCTGAACATCCACTGTCCAGAACTAGAATATTTTTCATGTTGCCCTGCAATCACAAAGACCACTAATTATTAGTTTTAAGGACCCAGACTTGCTTGGATCCTTTGGCCTTATTAAGTTTGTTAACATTTGCAGCGGATTTAGCATCAGAGTTTATGTTAACATTTTTCTTATCAGAATTTACATTATCAGACTTTGAATCAGAATTTACACTAGAAGGAACAATGGAAACTTTCTTCAAAGAAGGTTTTATTTGATAATAATCATAGTACAAACTATGATATTCCTTACAAGTATAAATGGAATGCCATAAACTACCACAATGAAAACAAGGATTTTGTGGTTTGTATCTAACAGACTGACTCTTAACTCCTGATTTTGAAGGTAAGGAGTTAATATTCTTATTTTTCCTGCAAAAAGAAGCCAGATGGTTAGAACTTCCACAGTTATGACATGTTTTCCTAGGAGCATCAGGAACAGGTTTATAATCATTGCTTTTATTCACACCTTCCTTTCCATTCCTATTTTTCCTAGGTGATTGTACATTGTTTGCATTCTTGACATCTTTCAGCTTATGCTTAAGGTGCTTCTTTGTCATTAAGTCTATGTTTACTTCAGCTGTCTTTTCCTGTTTTAGTTTGTCAGAAGTTAATTCCTCTTTAACTTCTGATTTCTCATTATCAGACTTTACAGTTACAAACTTAACAGGTTTTAACTTTGGCTTTTGCTTAACAACAGGCTTAATTTCTTCAGTTCCTTTATCATTCTTATTCTCTCCATAACCTAAGCCCTCGATCCAATTTTCAAAACTTAGCAAATTTTGAGTTGTTCTGCCGGAGTTAGTCCAAGTCCTGATTATCTCTCTTTCCTTTTCTAACTCAGTTTTTAGAGATTCATTCATTTTTAGCACTTCATCCCTAACATAAAAAGCATCATCTCTATCCTTCTGAGTTTGATGGAACATGACTAACTCTTTTTCTAAGAAATCATTCCTTTTCTTAAATGCAAGATTTTCAGAAGTCAATCTTTCACATGTTAAAGTTTGGTCTCTATAGCTAACAAACATGGTTTTAAGATATCTTCTCAACTCATTAATATCATCAGTATGAAAAGCATAAGTAGTCTGAGGTACCTTTGTTTCAGCAGCTTCAGAACTGCTCTCAGCACTTTCTTTATCAGCATTTGCCATCAATGCATAGTTCTCCTCACTTTCAGAGTCTGAAGTGTCTGTCCAGCTTTTCTGCTTTGTGACAAGAGCCTTGCCTCTGTCACCCTTTACCTTCTTGCAGTCAGGAGATATGTGGCCTTTCTCACCACAGTTATAGCATTTAACATTGGTGTAATCTCCTCTGTCAGACTTTCCTCCTCTGCCTTCAGATCTTCTGAAATTCTTCTTATCAGAACTTATGCTTTTTCTGGAAAACTTCTTTCCCTTCCTGAACTTCCTGTATGCAATCTTGGTGATTCCTTTCACCATAAGAGCACACAGCTTCATCATCTCCTCATCAGCATCAGTCTCAGGCAAGCTTTCAGAATCTGAGTCATCATCACTCTCAGAACTTGATGACTCAGTATCAGACTTTATGAAAAGAGCTTTACCCTTGTCTTTCTTTGAGGAAGCTGCTTTGGGGAATTCTTCTTCAGCCTTAAGAGCAACTGTCTTTGACTTTCCTCCTTTCCTCTTGCTTCTTTGTTCCATCTCCAGCTCATGAGTCTTGAGCATTCCATAGATTTCGTCAAGAGTTGTTTCATCAAGATTGTAGTTGTCTCTTATTGTCGTTGCCTTCAAATCCCAGCATTCAGGAAGAGCTAACAGGAACTTAAGGTTTGAATCTTCAAGATCATACTCTTTATCAACCAATGACAAATCATTCAAAAGTTTGACAAATCTATCATATAAATCATTCAATGACTCATTAGTCTTTGAGTCAAAGTGTTCATACTCTTGAGTGAGTATTGTCTTCCTGTTCTTCTTAATTGTGTCAGTTCCCTGACACCTTGTTTCCAGAGCATCCCATATCTCCTTAGTAGTCTTGCAGTTGATTACCCTGTTTGACATTACATTATCAATGGCACTATGCAGTAAGTGTCGTACCTTAGCATCCTTAGCAATTAATGTTATGTCCTCAGCAGTATAATCACTCTTCTCCTTTGGTACGGTCATTGCTGCTTCACCTGCAACTGCAACAGCGAGTTTGGTTGGTTTGTGAGGACCTTCCTTGATTCTATCCAGGTATTCTGGATCTGTTGCTTCCAGGAACATGGTCATCCTTACCTTCCATATGGGATATTCAGATGGTCTCAGTATGGGGACTCTGATGGTCTCATACCGACTCTGAATTTGTGTCTTTGGTGGTTCCTCAGTTGTGGTAGGCTTAGTTGGAGTTTCTGTGTCCGACATGATTGTATTTGGATCTTTAACTGTATGTAAGTTAACAGATAGGCTCTGATACCAATTGTTAGGTCACACACACACACTGTAGAGGGGGTGAATACAGTGAATAGTACACTCAAATCGAACTTTAAGAACTTAAGTAACAGAAAACAAACTTTATTGAAACAATAAACTCTGTTACAGTATGGAACTGTTACCTCTCAGTGATGAACAAATATCACGAGAGCTGCTAGGGTTACAATGAATAATCTTTTCTAATAATGATAACACTTATAGTGTAAACCCTATGTCTGTGTTTATATACTACACAGTTACAAGATAATCGCTAATTGATATGGAATATAATTCTGCTTCCTAAAATATATCAATCAGATATCTTTTCTTCCAAGTATTCCATTCTTCACAGAATTCCTTCTTCATGCATATCTCTTCTTATATTTATCTCAATCTTCTTTCCTTTAACCAGCTACTGTCCTTATTTGATTGTCCTTCAGCACTTAAGTTCTGATATCTATCTTCTGATGATTATCTCCTGATAATATAAGTACTGATATCCTTAAGTCCTGACTTCCAGTATAAGTATTGATCAACAGTTAAGTACTGATTTATCCTGTTCACGTAAGATCTGAAAGCTAAACATAAAACATATTAGCCATGACATTATCAAATATATCTAACAAACCAGATATGCAACTAGTTAAATTGGGATTTTTTGGTTGCATTTGAAATTGCATATAGTTGTAGAACTCGTCAAATGTTGCATCGAGTTGATTTTAGTTGCCAAAAACCGTATTTTTGCAAAAAAAAATTGAAAAATAATATTTTTACAAATTAAAAAGTATTTTTGCAAAAATGTTTTTAGACTTGGGTGCCTTTGGCATTGTTGTTACAGACAGTAACATCAGTTTTTTGCTGAACAGCAACAGCAGCTTTTTGCTAAACAGCTGTTAAAAAACTGTTTGTTAAAATTCAAAAGCTGCTTTTCTGAAAAATGCTTTTGACATAAAAGCTGTTGTTAGAGAAAATAAGGTCTCCGTACTTTTTGAAAAAACTGTTTTTCAGCTTTTGCTTTAGCAGATGATTTTATCATCAACCCCCGTGCTATTTTCAAAAAAACATTAGTTTTTATAATTTTTAAATCAAAATATATATATATATCAAAAATATTATCAAACATTTATTTAATTTTTTCAACAGCACTTTTTCTAATAATAAGACAATTTTTAACAGGAATTTCAAACATAGCCTTGCATAATATCTTTTACATGAAACACAAGCAACTCATATGAACAAATGATATATTTTTGTTAATATTACTTTTTCTCCCGTTATCATTAGCTACTTACTCTTCAAATCACCTCACATCCTATAAGCAAAATCATCACATGACATCTCATATGAAGGTTCATGGTCATATCTCAGATCGGATGATCGGGTCTTAAGATCATAAGCTAATTCAAGATTGTCCCACAACAACTTTCTTAGAGATTCAGGTACTCTCAAGTTCTTATTATTATATCTTCAAACATAAAAGGGACGGCTCTGGGAGAGCTAGGAGGACAACGGCTGTGGGCCCATATTTTTAAAGAAATTCAAAATTCAGAAAATTTTAATATTAGTATATATACATATATTTATATAATAATATAAAATTATTATAAATGTATTATTATTCTCGGTCTAGTCATAAGAGCAAGTGCAGCGGGAGCCCGAGTGTGTGATGTGGCAGAGAGAGAGAGTGAGTTAGGCCAGGCACATGCATTGGAGTGGAAACAAGAAAGTTGGTCAGGCCCGGCTACTTGGGCTTGGCCAACTCTTGCAAGTTGATTACTTTTTTATTTTTTTATTATATTTTATCTTTCTTCTATCACAAACTTAACAATGTTTCCTGTGAATATGTAAGTGTACATATTAAGAGTTGGGCTTTGCATTGGAGTAACTTGGTCAGCTTCTTTGTTAAACCCGCTGCTGCTTACGTGGCACACAAATGTCAGAATTTGGCAGTGGACTTGGGTTTGTGCACTGCACATGCTCTAAGTTCTAGTATGTGTTATTTTAAAATTTTACAAATTTGAGTTTTTCATTTTCAATCATTTTTTAATTTTATAGGGTTAGATTTAAAATTTATAAATAATATGGCTCTACTTGTCAATTAGCTGTTAAGTTTTATTTCTAGCGATTTGAAATAATTGTTTTAACTAACTGATTGAGTTGGTTGTTTTGATTAACTGATTGAAATAATATGGTCGTGTTTTTTAGTTCCAAACACGACCATAGCTTTTTTTAAATTATTCAAATACAAGCAAGAGGGTCTATTTTTCGCTAACCTACTTTACTAAATATTAAATTAAACTAATAATGATATAATATCATATTTTTTTAACAGTTATATTTGGCATTATCATATTAGGCAAATGTTCCATGTTGATCATTTGAACTAATTTACATATTTTGCTACCTGATTTCAACAAATCTCCCAAGATATTTGTTAAATGAATTTCTCCGAATAACGCACATAATTAGAAACTACCATGTTTCAGGTATCAATATGATATGGTTAGAACTGCAAAATAAATATCCATCTCTATACTAAACTATAATTTGTAGTCTTGTTAAGTGGTCATCCCCTCATTTTTGTCAATCTCTCGGTCAAAACCTTGATCAAATGATTAGAATTGTTAGATGTATTAGTAAAACAATATACTCTCCGAATTTTCTGAGGTTTTATTAACATATATTAAATTAAATTTGTAAAATTTATTACTTAAATTTAAATTTTAATAAAATTATATATAATTAAATATGAGAATAAGGATTCTAACCTTAGAATATTTTTTCCTAATAAACAAATGAATCTTGTTTAATATTTATTTACCATCTTTTATTTTATTTTGAAATTAGGAAAGTAGATAATTTGGTATTTAATACAGTACACAAAAATCAAACTTACCTCAGCATAAAAATATTTTCCGAACTTAAAAATATTTTTCACCTGGAAGTGAGTATATTTCTCCTGTTCGATATCACTTCACATAAAATATGTTTTTCTGTTTTATTTATACCAATCGGTAGCCATGGCCACTGGTTCAAAAGCAACTACAATGCAATAAGTGTCCATGAGACCATGACCGCTAGGTGCATGTCACAACGGCACGGGTATGCCAAGATAGGCATGACATGGCGTCAATTAGCCAGACATGCCTTTTCATGATTCGGCATGCTTTTTTACAAAAAAAAAATTTATTTTTTAATAATTATTTTAATATTCGAAATATCCAGAAATAACAAATATAATTTTAAAACATTTACATATATTTTAATATCTAAAAATTAATGATATGTATGACAGTCGACAGAATGTAAATAAATATTCATGATAAAAGATGCATATACATACAAAAGAGATATGGACATGAAAAAATATATTTTTTGTTGATTAGATTGGGGAACAACTCAATTTTGAATTGAAAGTGTGTTTTTAAGCTATACAGTTTGAGGAAAAAGGTGAATTTGTCAAATTAAGATTCTCGGCGATTAGTTTGTCAAATTAAGGTGAGATTTAGCTCATTTACTCCTTTATTTCACAAATTAGAAAGATTAAAATACAATTTGAAAGATAATTTCTCACATGCATTGTCCAATCTCGAAACAGCCTAAAAAAGGATCCGGTTCATTCCAAAGCTAACATTTAAAATAAAATAAAGACCAAGCTAATGAGTTGGGGCAACACCCCCTAAAAAATTTAAAAAAAAATGAAAAACAAAAAATTTGCATCTACATGATAGCCCTGCTATGGATCCTTCTACACTGGACAAAAAAAATCAATAGAACTAATTGTGCAAGGTAATAAAAAGAGGACAACACATTGTCACACGGGAAGCAGTACAATATGTAGCAAACATGTCCCGCTGCTTTGTTTTGCGCAGCTCTAATGGGTTCCAGAAAACAACTGATCATAGCATCTTTACACATCCTGTTTTACATGTTTTTCATTACCAACCTCATATAGTTAGATATGACTCCAAATATTTAAGATTGCTTTCAAGCCATAAATAGCAGTTAGCAGTACTCAGTACTGAATGTTCAGCAGATTCTGCTTCATAGGAAATAATCTGGTGTTCTACGAGTTACATCAGGCTCTCCTCTCCTTGGAGCTGGTTCAAACTGTTTTATAAAGCAACATTTTAAAATTAGCAAAAAAAAAACATTTTAGCAAACTTTCCAACTTAGGCATATTTTTTTATGAAAAAAATATTTACACAAGTAATATGAGTAGCAAGAAATAGCCCCCTCCTCTCTTTATAATTTGCAGTCCAGACCCGTGCTTACAGACACATATTACATATTATTATTTACATGTATTTACAATTCGACAAGACACATTTCATTCATTCCAAGTTCTAAATTTAAAGCTGAAGGTTAAGAAAAATAACTTTTATAATTTAGGTGTGGTTAAGAAAAACGCAAGTTAAATTAAGGGAATAGAGTAAAAAATAGAAGGCACAGATGTAGCAGAGCGAGAAAGAAGAGGAAAGAGATTACAATATACAGAGGAATGCATGATTAGAAATAGCTCTTGCAGGCGCCAGCAGGAGCTATTTTCCCAAAAAATATACACACACACACCGACAAAAAATGACAGGGGGGAAGGGGGGAGGACCTGAATAAAGGTGTGCCCTTTGCAATCATCCACTTCCAGGATAGACGCCATGTTTCCACATCGATAACAGTAATTAGGGGCACTAAAGATAGTCACAACCTTTTGCTCCTGACCAAAAAAAATTGTAAAAAATTATTAGAACATAAAATTCTGATTTCCACCGCAATAAAAACCATGTAGACACGCTAGAGAAGAATTTACATGTCCCCAGTTAAATCCCTCCATAACCAGCTGGTGTGCTCTTGCAATAAGCTTTAGGTTGTTGGTATGGTTAAATTGCTCAGAAATATCCTGTCAAAATACAAAGGTACCGGAGATAATTAATTGACCTTAAGAGTAAATTTCACAATGCCAAAAAGGAGTAGCGGAAACATACCTGGCCAAAAGTATAACCAGCACCCCTAGGTGAGATACCCCATCCACAACGATCATCAGGGTCAGACCATAGAAGATCACACATAGGTCCTTCATGAGGAACTTCTTGAACTCGATCGAAATTCCTTATATTATCAAGGGTTTCAATAGAAGGTGACAACCCTCCATGAAGACAAAATATTTCTGATTCAACCTATATTTAATAAAAACAGAATTCAGGATATAATTATGGCACAATAATTCTTCAAATATGTGAGAATTAGGATGAGCATATGGAGGGATGAATTCTTTAATGAAGCTGAAATGAAAATCAAATTAACCCGAAGTTCTTTTATTGTATGCTCGGATACTAGACTTTATAGCAAATGATAATCTGGTCCAAATGACATGTTTGGATTTTCAACAGAATTCAGTTCAAGTCCATAGAATTTAAACATAATCACATGTTTGAGAATTTAAAATGAAAACTCAATCCATGTCGTCTAAAATTTTATCGTTTAAAAAAGAATCGTACGTCTTCAAATACAATCACTTAATAAAAAACTACACAGTGGTCACTGGTCAGTGAAGTACAAACTTTAAAATTAGGCATCACAACAGAAACACTCAAAATGTCATTGGTTTAGTGGGTGAATCGAGTAATCTTCATTTAGCCATAAGTTTAAAGTTGAGTTATATATGATTCACACATCATCCAACAGGAAACATTTGCGAGAAGACGTATATATATAATATCTATGGCATCAGACTTCTCTCACTTTGCAACCACTATCGTGTCCTAGAAAATTCCTGTGCCTTGGATAAATGACTCTATACTAGGAAACTTATCCACATTACATTTACATGTTAACTAACAACCTATAAACCAAAGACGGCAACAATCATAACATAAAATGAAACCAACAATCTGTAAAATTCTTCCTACATCATTTAGGCTGCACTGATAGCAATTAAGTTTTATCACATTCAAATGATGGTATATAGTCAATGGAGAAACATGTGAATGAGAAATTGATACATGTAAAAGTTTAAATGCAAGATGCATGCTAAGCCAAAAACAGACATACTAACCAATGCTGTTAGGGGAAAATAGTCAAACAAATCCGTAAAGATCTTCCACACATTTGCATTACCATATCTGTAAATGGAAAATAGATAATTATTACGTATACAAAAGGAAAGAAAAGAAGCAGAAATTATGATGATGTCAATAGGAAACAGCATATCAAAGTGCACATAGCATAAGAATATAACTTCCTAAAATTACCAAAATTGTAATGCTTAGCGGAAAAAACATCTTTTCAGCTGATAACATTTCACTGTGTTACATAAACAAAGTAAGGAATTTAAGTCTTGTCAAAAAGTAGAGTAAGGAATTTAAGCAAACTATTCAAATAAATACAATTAATAACAAAGTCAATACCTACGCAAACAAACTATAAATAAATTAAATTCTGTCCAAACACTATTGGAAAATGTAGAACTTACTTTCTTAAGCATTCGTCATAAAAGCCATATACTTGGGTAATCTGCAATATAAAATCAATTTTAATAGTAAGTTAAATTAACAGCCTAGAAACTTAACTTGCTTATGCAAGGCCTCCAAAAAAAAGTCTCACAAGAGAAAATGTAACCATCCAGGGGGCTGTACTAAAGATACTATTTCGGTTACACTAAAGGTTGAATTTGTGAGGAAGCGGCTGAAAAAACTGAAAAAACATTTACGCTACTATATCAGATTGCAAAGAGGCCAAAGATACCTGCCGACTTTCATGGTTTCCTCTCAATATAGTAATTCTTTGTGAATACCTCACTTTGAGAGCCACCAAGAGCTGAAAATTGAACATACTAACTAGCATCAGCAGAAGGCATAAAACCCAAACATCACAATTCACAACAAACAGTTAAATGACAAATGAATGCAATGTCTCCATTTATAATTTGTATTAAGAAACAAAGACATAATACAGAATACCAGAAGGAAATGCAAAGAAAAGTATACACAGATAAGATAATGCACTACACGAATTTCCTAGTCATACATTCAAATTACTTCAAGAAAAAGAGTAGAAAAAACACTTACTGTTACGGTTTCAACTGAATAATAGCCACGGTCAACATAATCTCCCATAAACAAGTAGTTCGTATCTGGACACTGCCAAAAATTAAAAAACCAAATTGGTTAACTCAAAGCATATATAAATAACAAGCAGTCGCAAACATCTGAATATAAAAAATTTCAACTGCGAACAGTTAATTAAAAAATACAACTACTTCAAAGAACTTCAACATTGTTTTCCATTATAAAAAAACTAACCTAGCATAATGAACATAAAATCAAGTAATACAAGTAGATGTTGAATAAAATATCCTCTGTAAAACACCACAACCACGAGGCCACAACCCCGCATCGGACCATGCAAAATATACAGCAGCATGATCCAAAAGCTAAAAAGTTCGGTATACGTTACTTGTGAGATGTTACTCTTTAACTTTAAGAAGAAAAAGTAGCATCTAATCACGGCAGATATCAAGGTGTATTTATATCCTCTGCACCTGTAATTATATTTTAAAGTAAAAAAACATGCCCTGAACCATACAGACTTAGGAATCATATGTATGATTGCACTGCCTATACTACAACTATGCCCCACTTTTCCAACAAGTGTTTTACATGCAATTCATGATCCAGAAATGACATGGCAATTCACTGTCTCTAAACATTTAAAAATGCTAATAAAAAATAGACAAGGTTCTTTACAAGACCTAGCATAACGAACATGTAAAAACATGAAGTGTTTAGGAAGCAACCACCTCTCATTTCTACTTCTCTTTTGGTCAAAAATCTACAATATACATAATCAATTCATTTTAACTTGTGCAAAAGCAGAAAAATTCTGTAATTCCGAAGGATTCCCTAACAAATACATTGCGAACAAACAGATGAACAAGAACCTCCAACTCTAAACATCAAATCCTGACGAAATGCACAGGAGAAATTTGGAAGTGGCAGTAGGAGTTGTTACCTTGCCCCCGATTCGAAACAGCTCCGCAAGATCATGAAATTGCCCATGAATATCACCGCAAATCGTCACTGGGCTTTTGACAGGCTGCATATGAGAGAATAAGATACAGTCTAGTTAAAGAATAAATTTTCAAATAATATCCATTAAAAAAAGGACAAATCATAGAAATATTTGAAGTTTAAAAGTGAAAATGCTCACAGACAATTCTACAAGAGAATGTACTTTAAATAAAGTGTTCTCATTTCAGCATACCACCGCACATCCAATAAAACAGAGTTATGACAAATTATATGTGAGACCACATTTCTCAGTTGAGGATGAAAACTATGGCAAGAAATTGAAAAATAGCTTTAGACTAGAACAAAGAAATACATATCAAAGTATTAAACTAAAAGGCTTTTTCCTCAGAACTTAACCCAAACCCATGGCGGTAACACGACAGTGGGTATGTATAGTTTAAGAAAAAGATATTAAACACAATCATGAATCAGCAACTTACCACTGAACATGGTTCAAATTCACTTTCATATATAGTGTCATATCAAAGTATTAAACTAAAAGGCTTTTTCCTCAGAACTTAACCCAAACCCATGGCGATAACACGACAGTAGGTATGTATAGTTTAAGAAAAAGATATTAAACACAATCATGAATCAGCAACTTACCACTGAACATGGTTCAAATTCACTTTCATATATAGTGTCATGAAATTATCAAACATTATGACATTATAAACTAGCTCTTCCAGATATTTAATCTCAGTAAAGCTTCTATATAACCATTTCCATTTTAACCTTTGAGATTCTACACATTACACATTTTTTAAAGAAAACATAAAACTTTTTTAGAACTTTGCAAACTTATGCCAATTACTGATATGTATAGTTTAAGAAAAAGATATTAAACACAATCATGAATCAGCAACTTACCACTGAACATGGTTCAAATTCACTTTCATATATAGTGTCATGAAATTATCAAACATTATGACATTATAAACTAGCTCTTCCAGATTGAAAAATAGCTTTAGAGTAGAACAAAGAAATACATATCAAAGTATTAAACTAAAAGGCTTTTTCCTCAGAACTTAACCCAAACCCATGGCGGTAACACGACAGTAGGTATGTATAGTTTAAGAAAAAGATATTAAACACAATCATGAATCAGCAACTTACCACTGAACATGGTTCAAATTCACTTTCATATATAGTGTCATGAAATTATCAAACATTATGACATTATAAACTAGCTCTTCCAGATATTTAATCTCAGTAAAGCTTCTATATAACCATTTCCATTTTAACCTTTGAGATTCTACACATTACACATTTTTTAAAGAAAACATAAAACTTTTTTAGAACTTTGCAAACTTATGCCAATTACTGGTATGTATAGTTTAAGAAAAAGATATTAAACACAATCATGAATCAGCAACTTACCACTGAACATGGTTCAAATTCACCTTCATATATAGTGTCATGAAATTATCAAACATTATGACATTATAAACTAGCTCTTCCAGATATTTAATCTCAGTAAAGCTTCTATATAACCATTTCCATTTTAACCTTTGAGATTCTACACATTACACATTTTTTAAAGAAAACATAAAACTTTTTTAGAACTTTGCAAACTTATGCCAATTACTGAAAATAAACCACTTGAAAAATGACATTAAAACAGCATGCAATCTAAGCTTCCAAGTAGTTTTTGTTTAAGAGTTCTCTATTGGCAAAACAAAGTGTACTGCTTATAAATACACATCAATGCTTTGTTCATTTTAAGTTTTTTTTTGAATTTTCAATGTTAATAATAATAATGATAATAGCCTGCGAGAGTTCTTTTACAGGTGAACATGCAATATACCTCAGATTCCATGTCCTCCAACATATACATGAGTTAAGAAAAACAAAATCATTGAAGGATGCAAAACTAATTTGAAGCACAGTCGGAATAACTGGTAAAATAGAAGACAAAATAGCAAACCTGCACATTGCTTTCTTCCATTAGAATCTCCTTGGCCTTCTCACATAGCACCCTAACCTACATCACAAAATAAGAAAATATAACTAATATTCTGCCTCATAAGTTATAAAATCATAGATACAGAAGAGCATACAAATAATACATGTCACAAGAGAAAGTTATTTTAACTGATAAAAAATGAAGAATACATATATGTCCAACCGCATTCAATTTGAAGCAGTTTGTATGGCTACCAATACATGACATAATTAATCTTAATAACAGCAACATATAATATAATACTACAAGCAGGGTAGCATACACAGATAACTTAATTTCTACAAAAAAAATAAGATTTCAAAAATCCTACCTTTAACACAAGACCAAACACTATATGAAAGGTGTAAAAACTCTGAGGCTCCATGGCCTCCTCAAGCCAAAGTCACCCCACCCTCCATTCTCACGCGAGTCTCAACCAAAAACAATAGAGAATTTACGACCCCTTTTTGAACAGTCAAATGCAATCACAATGTCACTGGTTGGTTCATCCTTCACTTTTTGTATAATTAAAAGAGAACCAAAATTTGATACATTACAAAATTTTGCATTAAGAAAACCCACGGAAAAAGAAAAAAGGAAACATACAACAGGTAACTTATAATGACTAGCAACCAAATGAACTTAATATATGCTTGCGTTATCTACGAATCAAGATTTTGACTACGCCATCTGAAAAACACCAAAAACACAAATCAAGATTTTGTCTACGCAAGCCGAAAAACACTAAAAACACAAATCAAGATTTTGTCACAAATCAAGATTTTGTCTACGCAAGCCCAAAACCTAAAAACACGTGTTCCTTTTTACGGACACACATACGTAACTACAAACAAATTAGACAGCTTGAATACATCAACAATCACGTTTTCAGGTGAACAAAATCCAAATCAAATTTCTGAAGACAAATTTCAATATTGAGATTTAATTTCCACCAAACAAGAACTTTAAAAACATCAGATTCAATTAGAATACAAATAAAAGAAACACAAATCGATACAAACATTATAGATACCTACATACATACATCTATATGTGTGTGTGAAAAGAAATAGGGAGAGAGGGAGAGGAAGGGAGAGAAGAGAGAGAGAGAGAGAGAGAGAGAGAGAGAGAGAGAGAGAGAGAGAGAGAGAGGGAGAGAGGGAGGGAGGGAGGGGAGAGGGAGGGAGGGGGGGAGAGGGAGGGAGGGAGGGAGGGGGAGGGAGGGAGAGAGAGAGAGAGAGAGAGAGAGAGAGAGAGAGAGAGAGAGAGAGAGAGAGAGAGAGAGAGAGAGAGAGAGAGGAGACCTCATGCTCGGACAAGGGTTTGCACTGCATAAGCTGAGCAATTTGTTCGTCAAGATTACCATTTGCGCTGCTTTGAACCGGATCGTAGCTCATCTTCCCTCTCCTTTCTCTTGTTTCTTTCTCAATTATCAAACCAAACAAACCCTAGAGAGAGAGAGAGAAAATAATTTGGAGAGAGAGAGAGAGAGATTGTTGGTAAAATCGATGGGACGATCTCCCTTTCCTCTTTTTCTTTCTCTCACTCGTTTTTCCCCTTTTTATTTTTACTTTTAATATTTAAATTAAATTCTTTACTTTTTCCAAAAAATTGTTGTTACCGTTTTTTTTTCAATTGATTTTACGGGTCTTGTTTTTTATTTTATTTTATTTAAATAAAATTAATCCTCATAATGTATGGAACTCGGTAAAAGAATTATATCTAAATAAAATCCATTTTGTGCATACATAAAATTATTGTATTTAATTCCTCATACAGCTAATATATTTGGTCTGTTATGCCCAAATATGGACATGGGCTCTAAACAAACCCATTACCTGAATTATTAATAATATTTGGCTAAATAAACAAGTACAAGAATATGGAGGACGAGGGCCTCTCATAATTTATATATGGAACAATACCGTGTACCGCATATTGACCAAGACTTCACTGGATGACACTTGAGAATATGTAAAAAAGGATATGTACCGTATATTGACCAAGACTTCACTGGATGACACGTGAGAATTTGTAAAGAAGGATAGTCATGTCCACCTCTTACTAGAAGATGACACATGTCCAGTTATAACTAGGAGGTGACACATGCTCACCTCTAACTAGGAGGTGAGTCATGCCCTCATCTTACCACGAGGTGAGTCATGTCCGCATCTCCAACATGAAGAGAGTCATGCCCACCTCTCCATCGGGAAGGGAGTCATGTCCACCTCTCAACATGACTGGAGTCCTATCCACCTCTTCATCGGGAAGGGAGTTTGTCCACCTTTCAACGAGACATGAGTGATGTCCAGCTATCAACAAGAGGGGAATCATGTGTTCATACTATTAAGAGGGGAGTCATATCCTCATAGCATGCATGTCCTCATGTTACTATGAGGGGTGGCCTACCACCATATCACCATGATAAGCAACATGTCCACATAAAGAGTACTGTCCACCTCTCAATAAGAGAAGAGTCTTCTCCCCCCATTATAAAGAGACTTGAAGAGACCAGTGATAGTATAAACTCACGTGCAAGTTGAACAGAAAATATAATTACAACAACTTATGACTATATGATTCCACGGGTCACTTCATAGAGTCCTTGCTATACTATATCACACTTGGAAGGGCCTCATCGACGTCAACACTACTTACATATTTCTGGGTCCACATCACATGACCAGACTCTAAGGGGTCGCATGTGAGGGCTCTAGGTGTTCTCGTACCTCACCAACGAGATATCTTCGCCTAATGTCATGACACCCTATTACAGCCTAATTGGGCTTGGGCCATGGAATAATATGGGCTTATTACGAACTATCCAATGGTCAACGAACCTGGGCTTTGATGGACCAGGCCAAACCCTAACCCGTCTAGGTAACTTGTCCTCCAAGAACTATGTGTAGCTTGAACCCCTATAAAAGGGTACGTAGGCCTCTTGTTTACGGATGATCAATAGTTTGAAATAAGAGAAAATAAACACTATTCCTCTGGCATTCTAAGAATCATCGAACAAGATCAGCTATAACATCGATCAATTTTCATCCCGTGTTTTTCGCGTTCTTCATGAAAATAGCCTCAAATAAACATAATTTGCTCCATGATTCCAGCAACCTCTGAATTCGTGTTGTTATGATTTCTCCCAACAACATTTGGCGCTAGAAGGAGGGGCTTTGACATCTACGGGAGAAAGATGTCTCGATTTCATAAAATAGAGCTAGCAGTTATCCAGGAGGCGAAGATAAGGACAACAGGGAGACCACTGGCCTGAGAAGAAGGGGCGCGCGACCCTGAACCTCTTAGGCAAGAGGTCCCCTAGTACTTGAGTGTTGTCCACCATTATTCAACCTCATCTGAAGTAAGTTGCTCAGTAAGGGGTGGTCGTTTATCTAATTAGGTTGTCGACCTTGGGACAACCATCAATATGATCTTTCATCAGGGACGACCGTCTCTCGCATGTCCCTTCTTGAGATGCCTCTACGTAAGATGCCCCCTTGTGGGATGCCTCTGCGTGAGTGCCTTAACGGGCCTCTCTGCATGAGATGTCTCTATATGAGATGCCCTCTCATGGGATGCCTCTGCGTGAGCACCTTAGCGGGTCGCTCTGCATGGGATGCCTCTACGGAGATGCCTCTATATGAGATGCCCCCTTGTGGGATGCCTTTGCGTGAGCGCCTTAGCGGGCCTCTCTGCATAGGATGCCTCTACGTGAGATGCCCCCTCGTGGGATGCCTCTAGATGAGTGCCTTAGCGGGCCTCTCTATATGAGATTTCTCTTTATGAAATGCCTCCTTGCGGGATGCCTCTGCGTGAGCACCTTAGCGGGTCGCTCTGCATGAGATGCCTCTACGGAGATGTATCTATGTGAGATGCCCCCTCGTGGGATGCCTCTGCGTGAGTTCCTTAGCGGGTCAATCTACATGAGATGCCTCTACGTGAGATGCCCCCTCGTCGGATGCCTCTTCCTGCGATGCACTTAACATGACGCCACTTCTTCTTTATGGAGTGACGGTCTCTCTCAACGAGGCCCCCTACTTGGATGACCAACAAGGTCTTTATGGTTTGTTTGTCTCACTCTAGAAGACCCCTTATTTGTGCTACAAGCCCGATCTTCTTCATGATTTGGTAGCCTTTTAGTGGGCCCCCTGTTTTGGAGACTATCACGATTTTTATTGAGTGATAACCTTTCTTAGCTAGGCCTATGTACATTATGTGATTTTTTCTCTAAATTTTTAACATTTCTTGTTTAGGCGGTTTTTACTTGTGTTCTAGCATCTAAACTAATTGCAGAATTAGGCTATCATGCTTATCTAAGGTTGAAAAGTATAGAGTACAGCGGTGCGAGGCCCCAATAGGCTTCTCCTACGATCATGATTTTGTTCATAAGTCTATTGAATGCTAACTCAGGTGATAACAGATGAAAAGAGGCTGCCCTAAATAAAAAGGAGATAGCGTCCCCTCCACATACAGTAGAAGTTATCTCTACTCTTGACCAAGGGAGTTGTTACTTTTTATATGATATAAAGTTTAAGAGCGCTTATGTGTTTTTTAACTAGGTAGTAGTGATGAGTTATGCACTTCAGCTCGCTCTTGCAGAATTCAGGCTCTCCTCATCTTTCTAAGTAATTCGAGTTCTCCTCACCAGCAGAAATAAGGCTCACCTCTCTAAAGAAATTCATGCTCTTCTCACCCTAAAGGATTTAGGCTCACCTCTCCAAAGGATTCAAGCTCACCTACTTAAGGGATTTGGGCTCACCTATTCAAGGGATTCGAGCTCACCACTCTAACTGGTGCACTAGCCTTACTTTCCTGGAAGAAGCTCCGACCCTCATCAATGGCAGGATTTAGAAGAAGATTCGGGGAACCCACCACACTTGAACTATTATGAAGACTTGATTTTACTGTTGATGAACTCTTATGCCCGGGGTAGCGTTGATGCGACATGAGTGTGAAGAGGCTTCCCAAAAATCAAGGCACACCTAGGCCCCCCCCTCTCTCAGATAAATTGTGGAGTTAGGGCACTTTAATGTGGCATATTAGCCTGAAGGCACTTTGAAGGGTCAAGCATTGACCAACTGCATGCTTGAGTTCCCGCCTCATTCCAAGGATGACTCTAGAGAACCCATAGCGACCCTAAGAGGAGTAGAACCCCCCGAGAACGTGCTAAATATACCCCTGGTGGGCCCTATATATTGATGAGGCTCTTATTAACATCCTCAAGCTAGCTCTGGAGATGAAGGTGGTTGATCTCAATGTCTACAACGACTTCATGTTAGTGACTTCTCATATTTGTTGTGAAAGGCTCATCAAGTTCTTCAATGAAGGTAGGGTGGAGCCCATCCCAAGGGATAAGAATCAAGAGGCAGATGCATTGGCAAATTTGGGCTCTCAAAGAGAGGCCATACTACTTGAAAATATTTCTCATGAAATTTCAAGTCAAGGCTAGCGTGTCTCATAAATTCACCATGGAGGTAACGACCCAGTGGCCTACATTGATGACCCTCTCCGGGAGTATGTCAAAATGGGGAATCTACCATAATCGGATGGAAACATGAATTATCAAGTAACAAACGACCTTCTATATTATTTATGATAACGTTCTACAAGGGAGGCTTCAACATACAACTATTGAGGTGTGTGGATAGAAAAGATGGAACTTACTTAAAAATAAATTACATGAAGACATCGGTGGCAATCACCCCCGGGGTAGCATTGATAAGGCCTCATGCCCCCGGGGTAGTATTGAAGATATCATGTGAGTCCTGATAATATTGGACATATGGTGTTAACTCAAATATCATAAAAAGAGCATTACCATATTTTGATTCCTCGTCGCGTTTATAAAGATAACAAGAAATCGGGGGGGGGGGGGGGTAAGTGGTACTACAAAAACACTGTCGCCAGCATGATATTAAAAATTGTAGGGTAAGGCCAACATCTAGTGATATGAGGCAGCAAATTTGACATTTTGCAATGTGTGGCTCCTTGACCCCGCTGGCGATGGATAATGAGCCAGTCCGTAAGTCTATAAATTATGAATTACTCTCAATGCATGTGCCAAAGTCAATCTGTTAGCAAGGAGAATTCTTTGAAGGCTCAATAAGTTATATTAAAGCACTTGGCAAAATTAAAAAAAAAAAAAGCGACGCGAGTCTCTCGAGGCTAACGCATATGATGCAACGCCTTCCTACTAACGTCATGCGTCATGAAAATAGGGACAGCATCTGTTATGTGAGGTCGATAAGAGCTATAAAACAAATTTTGTAAGGAATCTATTTGCAATATATATTTTACAAGAAGGTGAGATATAAAACTGTGTTCTCCGATAGCCAACCTTCAACAATGCGAGGTCAACCAACCATCGTATATGAAGCGAGTTTAGAGCCAATATCTTGCGATACGAGGCCGGTATGAAAGAGATCAGAATTATGCTCATAAACATCACAAGTCCTCTCCAAATTATTCAACTTTTTAATTGTCTTGCGGAGATCCCTCCTCAATCCCTTGGGCAATCATTTGGCCGCGATCCCCCAACAAAGATTCACTTCTTCGGCTCCTAAGGGTCACTCAGAGAAGATTCATGTTTAGATGCCCATTGAACGTAGTAACTGGACCTTTTCTATACGACTCTTCAAGGAGGAATAATACTTTTTTAATTCCATATTACATTCATAATGATAACATCGAATCCGGGGGTAGTTGTTATGTCCAAATATGGACATGGGCTCTAAACAGACCCATTATAACCTGAATTATTAATAATATTTGGCTAAATAAACAAGTCCAAGAATACGGAGGAGCTCTCGTAATTTGTATATGGAACACGACTGTGTACTGCATATTGACCAAGACTTCACTGGATGACACGTGAGAATATGTAAAGAAGGATAGTCATCTCCACCTCTTACTAGAAGATGCCACATGTCCGACTATAACTAAGATGTGACACATGCCCACCTCTTACTAGGAGGTGAGTCCTACCCTACTCTTACTAGGAGGTGAGTCATTCCCTCCTCTTACCACGAGGTGAGTCATGTCTGCCTCTCTAACATGAAAAGAGTCATGCCCACCTCTCCATCGGGAAGGGAGTCCTGTCCACCTCTCAACAAGACTAGAGTCCTATCCACCTCTTCTTAGGGAAGGGAGTCTTGTCCACCTCTCAACGAGACATGAGTGATGTCCACCTATCAACAAGAGGGGAATCATGTTCTGATACTATTAAGAGGGGAGTCATATCCTCTTAGCATGCATGTCCTCATATTACTACGAGGGGTGGCCTACCACCATATCACCATGAGAGGCAGCATGTCCACATATTATCAAAAGGGAGTCATGTCCACCTCTCAATAAGAGAGGAGTCTTCTCCCCACATTATAAAGAGACTTGAAGAGACCAGTGGTAGTATAAACTCACGTGCAAGCTGAACAGAAAATATAATTACAACAACTTATGACTATATGATTCCATGGGGCACTTCATAGAGTCCTTGCAACACTATATCACACTTGGAAGGGCCTCATCGAGGTCAACACTACTTACATATTTTTGGGTCCACATCACATGGCCAGACTCTAAGGGGTCGCATGTGAGGGCTGTAGGTGTTCTCGTGCCTCACCAACGAGATATCTTCGCTGAATGTCATGACACCCTATTACAACCTGATTGGGCTTGGGCCATGGAATAATATAGGCTTATTATGAACTATCCAACGGTCAACGAATCTGGGCTTTGATGGACGGGCCAAACCCTAGCCCGTCTAGGTAACTTGTCCTCCAAGAACTACGTGTAGCTTGAACCCCTATAAAAAGGTATGTAGGTCTCTTGTTTACGGATGATCAATAGTTTGAAATAAGAGAGACTAAACATTATTCATTTGGCATTCTAAGAATCATCGAACAAGATCAGCTATAACATCGATCAATTTTCATCTTGTGTTCTTCGCGTTCTTCATGAAAATAGCCTCAAATCAACATAATTCGCTCCGTGATTCCAGCAACCTCCGAATTCGTGTTGTTATGAATTTCTCCCAACAACATGGTCTAACGGATAGTATGCCATGCCTCTTATAATTGATGGATATGTTATTTTTGAAGTAAAGATGTTGTACATGCTTATTATATAAATAAAAGTATATAATATATCAAACCAAACATATTGTACTTGCCTTATATTAAACCAAATACAACCAAACATATATGCCTTATAATTAATGGATATGATGTTTTTTGAAGTACATGGACCAAAAAATTGGATAACATGTTCATCATGCTAAAAATATAAAATAATATAATAATATACTAAAATAAACCAAACATATACTCTAATGTGTCGTCTCCAAGCAACTATGTCTAATGCCATGTCACATGTGAGTTTTATGGTCGTCGTATCCAAACTCAATTAATCAACCCATGTTCCACACGATCGACCCCGCTTTATTTTTCCCCATACTGATATACCTTCAACCCTTCTAACTAGAGTTGATGCACGCCGTCTTCGAAAATGTTCATCCCAACGAGTCGACCTTCCCTTATTTTTTGACGATGGACTCAACACCTTATAATATGATAATAATATAGTTTAGATTAGTAGATTAAATAGCGAGCGTAATCAAGTAATTTCAGCAAGTAACGTACATATCGACCAACTATTAAACTTTCGATGCATATTAATTAATAAGGGTAATTACATTATTTGAGCAAGTTGTTTATGTCTTTATATCAAATAATTTAATAGAAGAATTAGAAGGCGACTACAATATTAATTGATTTAAGAATATATCATTTAGTAAGGGTAATTAAGTAATTTAAGCAAGTATGGTACCGACCAACAACCAAACTTTCAATAAATATTAATTAGCAAGGATAATTAAGTAATTTTAGCAAAATAACGTATCGACCGACCAACTATCAAACCTTCAATATTTCTTCATAGTACTAGATTAAAACTCATGCGATGCATAGACTTACTTTTATATTTCATGATTGTTTCATTTTAGTTGAGTCGAATTTTTAAAAATTATAATATTATATAAATAAACTTGCATGTGATATTTTTGGAGAATGAGATGTTTTAATTGGAATAAATTGAAAAAGTAACGTGTTTTAGTCGAAAAATGTAATTTGTATTTTAGTTAGAAAAAGATAATTGATTAGTTATTGTTGCCAGTGAAATTTTTGAAAAGTGAAATATTTTAGTTGGAAGAAATACAAAAGGTAACATATTTTAATTGAGAAAGGTAATTGGTAATTTAGTAATAAAATAAAATCGGTTATTATTTATTATAATGATATAATTATTAAATGACCGAAAACTGTTAACCAAAATTTCAATTTTTCGGATTTTATATAATACTATAAATAGATTAGTATAGATAAATAGATAGTATAGATATATGGGACACGTAAAATAAATACTTGAAATAATTAGCTGTCAAATATGTATATATTATATTTTACAGCCTCATAATGAAAAAAAGTAACAAAGGTCGTTCGACTCGACGTTGATTAAGTTGGGTCCTTTGCTTGCTGTTTAGGGGATATGTCTCATAATTCTTATTTTTTCCATCCATGTAATAGTTGATGGAAATGCATACATAGTTCTACTTTTTATGGTTGTTTCATGGTTGAAGACTACGTTATTTGTTATTGTATGTTTATGGCCTTTCTAGAATAATTTTTTTGTTTATCAGAGATAAGTACTTGGCAATTTTTTTATTATTATAAATTGAATTTTATATACTTATAATTAATTTAATTAAGTAAGAATACTTAAATAAGTTAAAATTAATAAATTAACGTGTTTTACTTTAAAAGGGGAATTGATTTGTATACTAATTTGATAATAGTAATTAAGTAACATATAGAAATCATTAAGTAAGGGTATAAAATAATTTCAACAAATACCGACCAACTACCAAAATTTTAAAGTTTTGTCTATTATAATATAATATAGATAGATGGTATATATAGATTGATAATATCAAAGTATTATTTTATTTTTATTTTTATTGTTAAAGGTTATTTTCAGAAAAAGTAAGAAGATATAATATACATAATTCTTATAGATATTTATGCAAAGTAGCGCTAAAATAAAAAACTGTAATAAGGATATGACGTAACTATTTTATTACTCCATCCGCCCCATTAAATTGTATATCATAATTTTACCGGGTTCACTTCTAATAATTTGCTTCGAGGAAGTATTAGATTTTCATGTATTTACTTGTTTATTAGTCGATGATCTCACTCCATTAGTATTCGAGTTAAATGTTAATCACTACAATTTTATCTCACGAGTTCTTAATTTTTATGATGAGTTTTATGTGAATCAAACTATGAGTTTGAGAAAAAAATCTTTATCTCTAACTTCATAAATCAAATATATTTCATTGGTTATATTGTAGTTATTGATCTACCGGGTCTACTTTGTTTGTTTTAAATTTGGTTTGTGAAGAGAGAAAAGTAGGGTTTTCTTATAATATCACTTGTTCTCTATTACAATAGAAGAGATGTTTATATAACCAACAACCAAATAATAATAAAGGAAAACATCTTAACACGGAAACTACTACAATAATGAAGCTATCCAATAACAAGAATATTATATATGTTAAAATCCCCCTTAAACTCACGATGGTGAAACGAGATTTTGCCAAACAAGAAATTAAGTCAGATAACCAAACGATTCAAAGCGGCAACTGAGAAAATAAGAGTATTCAAATGAGTCCATACATAGTCAAAAATCTTAAACCACCAAAAGCTTCCAACAGAATCTATAGTGCGGAAACATAAGAGAAATCGTACAAACACGCAGCAACACAAAAAAATAGAGCAATCCAATAACAGAAATCGTCCAAACACGCAACAACACAAGAAAAAAAATAGAGCAATCCAAGTGTATCCAACCCCAAATCAGAGTTAACAAGAAATCCAATCATCAAGAGAAAAACCGTCCACATTATCTAATAACCAAAACAACTTTATAACTAAAACAAATCTGCAACCATCAAAACTAAATCCAAATAACAAATCTGCAATCATCAAAACTAAATCCAAATAACAAATCTACAACCATCAAAACTAAATTCAAATATAAAATCCAATCCAATAACCAATCCAACAAAATCCAAATAACCGAATCCAAGTTAACAAACTGCATCCAATCCTCAAACTAAATATCAACTGTATCCAAATCTAATCAAATCCCGCGAAAGGTCAGTGTGCCTAGAGCACTAGACAAACTAAATCAATATTCCTAGAGCATCAAACAAACTAAATCAATTCCGCGAAGGCGGAAACTAGTACAATAATAAAACTTCCAATAATAAGAATATTATATAAGTTAAACTCCCCACTTAAACTCATAATGGTGAATTGTGAGTTTGCCAAACAAGAAACGGAGTCACATAACCAAATGATTTAAATCTGCAACTGAGAAAATAAGAGAATTTAAATGAATCATAATATAGTCACAAATCTAAAACCACTAAAAGCTTCCAACGGAATTCATAACGCAACAACATTAGAGAAATCGTCCAAACACGCAGCAACAAAAGAGAAAACAGAGCAATCCAATAAGAGAAATCGTCCAAACACGCAGCAACACAAGAAAAAATAGAGCAATCCAAGTGTATCTAACCCAAAATCATAGTTAACAAGAAATCCAATCATCAAGAGAAGAACCGTCCACATTATCTAATAACCAAAATAACTTTATAACTAAAATAAATCCGCAACCATCAAAACTAAATCCAAGTAACAAATCTGCAACCTTCGAAACTAAATTCAAATATAAAATCGAATGCAATAACCAATCCAACAAACTCCAAATAACCGAATCCAAGTCAACAAACTGTGTCCAATCCTCAAACCAAATATAAACTGTATCCAAAATTTATCAAATCTCGCGAAAGGCCAGTGTGCCTAGAGCACTAGACAAACTAAACCAATGTTCCTAGAGCATCAAACAAACTAAATCAATCCCGCGAAGGCGGAAACTAGTACAATGATGAACTATCCAATAATAAGAATATTATATATGTTAAAACCCCCCTTAAACTCACGATGGTGAATCGTGAGTTTGCCAAACAAGAAACGGAGTCACATAATCAAATGATTCAAAGCTGCAACTGAGAAAACAAGAGTATTCAAACAAATCCTAACATAATCACAAATCTAAAACCACTAAAAGCTTCACACGGAATCCATAGTGCAGCAACATAAAAGAAAGCGTCCAAACACGCAGCAATAAAAGAGAAAACAAAGCAATCCAATAAGAGAAATCGTTCAAACACGCAGCAACACAAGAAAAAATAGAGCAATCCAAGTGTATCCAACCCCAAATCAGAGTTAACAAGAAATTCAATCATCAAGAGAAGAGTCGTCTGCATCATCTAATAACCAAAACAACTTTATAACTAAAATAAATCTGCAACCATCAAAACTAAATCCAATTAACAAATCTGCAACCATCGTAACTAAATCCAAATAACAAATTTGCAACCATCGAAACTAAATTCAAATATAAAATCCAATCCAATAACCAATCCAACAAACTCCAAATAATCGAATCCAAGTCAACAAATTGTATCCAATCCTCAAGGCTCAAACCAAATATAAGTTGTATCCAAATCTAATCAAATCCCGCGAAAGGCCACTGTGCCTAGAGCACTAGACAAACTAAACCAATATTCCTAGAGCATCAAACAAACCAAATAAATCCTGCGAAGGCGGAAACTATTACAATAATGAAACTATCCAATAATAAAAATATTATATATATATATTAAAATCCCCGATTAAACTAACGATGGTGAATCGAGAGTTTGCCAAACATATGAAACGGAGTCACATAACCAAATGATTGAAAGCTGCAACTAAGAAAACAAGATTATCCAAACGAATCCCAAAATAGTGACAAATCCAAAACCACCAAAAGCTTCCAACAGAATCCATAGCATAACAATATAAGAGAAATTGTCCAAATACGCAACAACACAAGAGAAAACATAGCAATCCAATTAGAAAAATCTTCCAAACATGCAACAATACAAGAAAAAATAGAGTAATCCAAGTGTATCCAACCCAAAATCAGAGTTAACAAGAAATCCAATCATCAAGAGAAGAACCGTCCATGTTATCTATTAACCAAAAAAACTTTATAACTAAAACAAATCTGCAACCATCAAAACTAAATCCAAATAAAAAATCTGCAACCATCGAAACTAAATCCAAATAACAAATCTGCAACCATCGAAACTAAATTCAAATATAAAATACAATCCAATAACCATCTAAACAAACTCCAAAAATCCGAATCCAAGTCAACAAACTGTATCCAATCATTAAACCAAATATAAATTGTATCCAATTCTAATCAAATCCCGCGAAAGGACAGTGTGCCTAGAGTACTAGACAAACTAAACCAATGTACCTAGATCACCAAATAAACTAAAGCAATCCCTCGAAGGGCCAATGTGTCTAAAGCATCAAATAAACTAAAGCAGTCCCTCAAAGGGCCAATTTGCCTAGAGCACTGAATAAACTAAACCAATCTCGCGAAGAGCCAATGTGCCTAAAGCACCAAATAAACTAAATTAATCTCGCGAAGGGCCAATGTGCCTAAAGCACCAAATAAAATAAATAATTCCTTGAAGGGCCAATGTGCTTAAAGCACCAGATAAACAAAATAAAAGGCAGAGAAGTATAGAGATGTGCATATGGCTATCCTCGTCATCAACACGAGAAAAGGAAAGGAAGATGCGAGAAGAAAAAAGAAAAAAAACAATATTAACAAGGAGCCGATATCATCAAAGGGAGACCGAGTGTGTGTATTAGAGTCCCAACCAAAAGCAGCATAAAAATGTTGTTGGGTATATCCAGCATCTTGCCTATTCGAAACGTGGCGCTGGCTGTTCCCTTTAAGGGAATAAAGTAGCACCTCACTAACACTCCGGAGTTTTGGTGCAAGTGGTAAGCGCTGAGGTCCTAAGAATTGGTATCAGAGCAGGCTCTTGACATACAAAGAGTTTAAAGATCTTGGAATCTAACAAAGATGAGTAAGAAGGATATTGGAGTAAAGATCCCAGTTCTTGACAAAGACAATTATCACCATTGGAAGGTGAAAATGCACCTTCATCTACTCTCCCAAGATGAAGGTTATGTAAACTGCATTGAGAATGGTCCTCACATTCCCCACAAAGTAGCAACAGTTGCTACAGCCACAGTTGCTGTTGGTCAATCCATTCCAAAACCTAGAGCAGAATGGACAATGGAAGACACAGAAGAAGTCCACAAGGATAAGAAGGCTATGAACATTTTGTTTAATGGTCTTAACATGGATATGTTTGATAATGTGATAAATTGCACAACTGCCAAAGAGGTTTGGGACACAGTTCAACTACTGTGTGAAGGTACAGAACAAGTGAAAGAAAACAAAATGCAGCTTCTCATTCAACAGTATGAATACTTTCATTTTGAAGAAAATGAATCTTTAAATGAAACATTCAATAGGTTTCAAAAGCTGTTGAATGGACTGAAGCTGTATGGAAGAGTGTACCAAGTAAAGGATTCAAATCTTAAATTTTTAAGATCCTTGCCAAAGGAATGGAAACCCATGACTGTCTCCTTAAGAAATTCTCAAGATTATAAGGACTTCACTCTTGAAAGATTGTATGGAATCTTGAAGACTTATGAACTAGAGCTGGAACAGGATGAGGTATTGGAGAAGGGGAGAAAGAAAGGAAGTTCAGTTGCATTGATAGCTGAAAATGAGAGGAAATGCAGACAAGAAACTGCGAGATCTACATCAAACTCCAAAGATGGTATAAGAAGTCAGGAATCAAGCAAGGGGAAAGAGCAAGTTGCTGAAAATGAAGACAACTCCAGCCAAGATGACTCAGATGGTATTGATGAGCATCTTGCATTTCTGTCCAGAAGATTTGCAAAGATGAAATTCAAGAAAAACACTAGAGCCACTAAACCTCACAAAAACACTGTGGACAAATCCAAGTTCAAGTGTTTCAATTGTGGTATAAGTGGACACTTTGCAGGTGAGTGCAGAAAGCCAACTTCTGAAAAGAAGAAATTTGAACAAGTAGATTACAAAAAGAAATATTTTGATCTGCTCAAGCAAAAGGAGAGGGCTTTCATTACTCAAGAAAAGGACTGGGCAGCTAATGGAGATGAAGAGGATGAAGATGTGGAGTATGTCAACCTTGCTCTCATGGCTGATTCTGAAGAAAATGAAGTTAGTTCATCAAGCAATCAGGTAATCACTACTGACTTAACACAGCTTACTAAAGAAGAGTGCACTGATGCCTTTAATGACATGTCTACTGAATTGTATCATTTGCGTGTATCTCTTAAATCTCTTGCTAAAGAAAATAGTAGGATTAAAGAGAACAATCTGTTTTTAAGTAATAGAAATGCTTTGTTAGAAGATAAGATGATTGACCTAGAGAAAACTAAGTTGCATTGTATATCTGTTGAAAATGAACTAGCTGAATCTGTTAAGAAAGTAGAAATACTTTCCAATCAATTAGAGAAAGAGCAAGAGGTGATTAAAGCCTGGAAGACATCTAGGGATGTAAGTGCTCAAATTGCTAAGGTCCAAGGAATTGAATCATTCTGTGAAACTGCCTGGAATAAAAATAAAAAGAAACTAGAATTAATTGATGGGCTGTCAACGGATGTGGAATCAACGGATGATGAAAGTTATCCGTTGAAGGAAGAAAAGGAGCATCCGTTGAAGGTTCCTCAATTAAAACAGGCAGATGTTTCTAAAAGAGAGAATCTAAAGAAACTCAACAAAAAGTTTGGTTCAATTTCAAAGAACTTTGTCAAAGAAGAAGCAAGCACATCCAAAGATGCCAGTAAGGTGAATGTAGGGCACATGACCTTAGACCAGTTAAATAATAGGCTCAAGATGGTTGAGGATAAAAAGGAATCTAAAAGAAAATCCAACAGAAATGGGAAGGTAGGAATTAATAAACACAACAATTACACACCTGATAGGTATGCTCCTAGAAAAAGCTGTGTGCATTGTAGTAGTGTTAATCATCTATCTGCTAATTGTAAATCCATTAAGAAGACTCCCATAACTGTACCCTCTTCTATGCCTAATATGTCTGCATCACCTCTGCATGCTATGCCTGTTATGTCTCAACAAAATCCTTATGCACATTTTGTAAACATGCCATATTTTAACAATCCTTATCTTGCTGCATGTAGTATGCCTCAAATGCCATACAATATGCCCATGTGGAATAACATGTTTGCACAATCAATGCCTAATAATTTTACAAATGTGCTAAATGATTCTGTGACTAACCCTACACCTCAACCAACTACATCTAAGACCAAGGTTGACTCAAACTCACCTAAGTCTAAAGATGCAGGAGGAATGAAGTCTAGGAGAAAGGCTAACAAGAATGGACCCAAGGAAACTTGGGTACCAAAATCAAATTGATTGATTTTATGGTGTGCAGGGAAATGAAAGAAATCTATGGTACTTGGATAGTGGTTGTTCAAGACACATGACAGGAGATTTCTCCCTGCTCACAGAGTTCAAGGAGAGAGCTGGCCCTAGCATAACCTTTGGAGATGACAGCAAAGGGTTTACTATGGGATATGGCTTAATTTCAACAAGGAATGTCATCATTAATGAAGTTGCATTAGTTGATGGTCTCAAGCACAATTTACTGAGCATCAGTCAACTATGTGATAGAGGGAATACAGTTTCCTTCAATTCTGAAGCCTGTGTTGTCACTAGTAAGAAAGAAAACAAAGTGGTTCTAACTGGAGTTAGAAAAGGAAATGTGTACATAGCTGACTTCAACTCTACAGATGCAGAATCCATTACTTGTCTCTTCAGCAAAGCAAGCTCAGTTGAAAGTTGGCTATGGCACAAGAAGCTATCCCACTTGAATTTCAAGACAATGAATGATCTAGTCAAAAAGGACTTAGTTAGAGGAATCCCTCTAGTTGAATTCTCAAGGGATGGTTTGTGTGATGCTTGTCAAAAAGGCAAACAAAGGAAAGCATCATTCAAAAAGAAGCTTGAAACAACAATTGATGAACCATTACAGCTGCTACATATGGATTTGTTTGGACCAGTCAATGTATTGTCTATTGCAGGAAAAAGATATTGCTTAGTGATTGTAGATGATTTCTCAAAGTTCTCATGGGTCTATTTTCTTGGATCAAAGGATGAAGCAAGTGAAATCATTATCAATCACGTTAAGCAAGTCAACAATCATCCTGACTTGAAGGTTAGAAATATCAGGAGTGACAATGGAACTGAGTTCAAGAATTTGACATTAAGGCTGTTCTGTGGAGAAAATGGAATCATGCATGAGTTCTCAGCTCCAAGAACACCTCAGCAAAATGGGGTTGTTGAAAGAAAGAACAGATCCTTAATTGAAGCTGCAAGAACAATGCTTGAAGAATCAAAGTTACCAACATATTTCTGGGCTGAAGCTGTTAATTGTGCCTGCTTCACTCAGAATATTTCTTTGATCAATCAAGCTAAAGGCATGACTCCTTATCAGTTGTTCAAGAGAAGAAAACCAACTCTAAACTTTCTTCATGTCTTTGGATGTAAATGCTTTATACTGAGGAATCAATCTGACCATAAAGGGAAGTTTGATGCAAAGGCTGATGAAGGGATATTTGTTGGTTACTCAGCTGGAAAATCTTATAGGGTCTACAATCTAAGAACCAACATTGTTATGGAATCTGTGCATGTTGTGTTTGATGATAAAAAGATTGATGGACTAACAGATGAGGGACATAACGAGAGACTCAAATTTGACAACTTTGAGATATATTGTGATGATAGTGAAGAGGAGACTGATGGAGATGACACTTCAAAAGGGATTCAAAACTTGCCCTTGGATAATGCACAAAATACTGCATCCGTTGATAGAAGCAATGCAGTATCCGTTGAAAGACATAGTGCATCATCCGTTGAAGTACAAAATGAAGCATCCGTTGATCATGGTTCATCAACGGATAATCGATTTACATCATCAGTTGATAGAACTCCAAGTTCCCTGCAAAGGACCAACAACTCAGGGGGAGTTTCAACTAGTCAACACTCTGTCTCACATCATGACAATACTGAGGCCACCTCATCAAGAGCACATCTTCCACCACAAAGGAAATGGACCAAGAATCATCCCTTTGAACTGATCATTGGTGATGTATCATCTAAAGTGCAAACAAGAAAAGCCACTCAAGATGAATGTCTGTATAGTAGTTTTCTGTCTCAGGAGGAACCTAAGAAAGTGGAAGAAGCTCTATTGGATCCAGATTGGATATTAGCTATGCAGGAAGAGCTGAACCAATTTGAGAGAAACCAAGTATGGAAGCTGGTACCCAAACCAAAGAACAAGAGTCCTATTGACACAAAGTGGGTATTCAGAAACAAGATGGATGAAAATGGCATTATCACAAGGAATAAAGCCAGACTGGTTGCTAAAGGCTATTCTCAGCAAGAGGGAATAGATTTTGATGAAACATATGCTCCTGTTGCAAGACTTGAAGCCATCAGAATATTTCTAGCCCATGCAGCCCATGCCAATTTCAAAGTCTATCAAATGGATGTCAAGAGTGCATTTCTAAATGGGAAATTAGAGGAAGAAGTCTATGTAAGTCAACCTCCAGGATTTGAAGATCCAAATTTTCCAGACTATGTGTATTATCTGTTGAAAGCACTCTATGGACTGAAGCAAGCACCTAGAGCCTGGTATGAGACCTTATCAAAATTTCTTTTGGAGAATCACTTCACTAGAGGTACTGTTGATAAAACTCTCTTCTTTAGGGATGTTAATGGCTCTAGTATACTTGTTCAAATTTATGTAGATGACATAATATTTGGTTCTAAAGATGACAAACTTTGCAAAAAGTTTGCTAAGCTAATGCAAAGTAATTATGAAATGAGCCTAATGGGAGAACTAACCTATTTTCTTGGTTTACAAGTTAAACAAGTTAGTGATGGAATTTTCATTAGTCAAACCAAATATATTTATGATCTTTTAAAGAAGTTTGACTTAATGGAATGTTCATCTGCAAAAACTCCCATGGCCACTGCCACCAAACTTGAATTAAATAAGACTGAAAGGTCTGTGGATATTACAAGTTATAGAGGCATGGTTGGTTCACTTTTATATTTAACTGCTAGCAGACCAGATATAATGTTTGCTACATGTCTATGTGCTAGATTCCAAGCTGATCCTAGGGAGTCTCACTTAATTGCTATCAAAAGGATTTTCAGATATCTCAAGGGCACACCAAATTTAGGTATTTGGTATCCTAGAGAATCTGGCTTTGATCTAATTGGTTATTCAGATGCAGACTATGCAGGTTGCAGAATAGATAGGAAAAGTACAACAGGCTCCTGCCAATTCCTGGGAAACAAGCTTGTATCATGGTTTAGCAAAAAGCAAAATTCAGTCTCTACTTCTACAGCTGAGGCTGAATACATTGCTGCTGGAAGTTGCTGTTCTCAAGTGTTATGGATGAGGAACCAACTCCTTGACTATGGACTTCATGTTGATAGAATTCCTATCTTTTGTGACAACACAAGTGCCATAGCCATAACAGAGAATCCTGTGCAGCACTCAAGGACCAAGCACATTGATATCAAGTACCACTTCATTAGGGAACATGTCATGAATGGTACAGTGGAACTACATTTTGTTCCAAGTGAACAACAAATTGCTGACATATTTACCAAGCCACTTGATGAATCAACATTCACAAGATTGGTAAGTGAGCTAGGTATGCTTAATTATTCTTAAAATTCATGTCTTTATTGCAATTTGAATTGAAGCCTGAAATATATTAGTTGCTAGAACAAATTTGACTTTTAATATAGTTTATTTCATCAACGGATGTTCCCTATCCGTTGAAAGTCAAAATTGCTCTATCAACGGATAGTCATTATCCGTTGAAAGACAAATACATTTCTGGAATTTTTATCCGTCAACGGATAAAACTGAAGTACCTTTCAACGGATGACAATTTGCCTTATCCGTTGAAATGTCACATCAGTCGATTCAGGTGTTTAACAGCCGTTGATTCTATTCTCTTAACCGTTGATACTTATACATACATCTGTATGTATTGGTTTTAAAGGTAGTTTTTAGAATACTTACAGTTTATTCTTAAACGGCTGAAATTCACTAACGCATATTTATTGATAAATCTTTCTTTTATATTTTTGTTTATCAATTTGAGAGAGCATATAAGTCCTTCTGATTGTTCATTTTTACTTTACGCTTTCTTAAAATTTCAAGCATTTACCATTTTCTCTTTGCAAAAACTACAAGTTATTCTCTGCAAATTTTACTCACAAAAATGGCACCAGTCGTGAAGATTATGTCTCAATCCGGGTTCATCTATGAAAAGAACAATTTCATAGCTTTGGTAGAGAAGAATGAAGCCCACTCAGACTATCATGAAATGATGGACTTCATCAAAAACTGCAAACTTAGCTATGCAATGCTGGAAGCCCCAACAATTTTCTGTGAAATAGTTGAGGAGATTTGGACAACTGCTGAGTTCAACTCCATGGATATGACTATCTCCTTCACTCTCAAAGGTAAAACTCACTGTATTAACTGTGATGATTTACAAGCATGTTTTAAATTGCCTGAAAACAATGCCATGACACCACACACTGATAGTGATGTATCCAGCATGTTAAATTCCATAGGTTATTCTCTTAACTCTGCTAATTTAGGGAGTATTAGAAGAAAAGGCCTTAGGAAAGAGTGGAGTTTCCTTGGGGATGCCTTTATAAAGGTTTTCTCTGGGAAAATTAGTAATTTTGATGCCATAACTTCATCTCTGGTTAATATGTTCTATATGCTTGTTTCTGATAGGTGTTTTAATTTTAGCAACTATGTGATGCTAGAATTAGGTACTAGATTAGGTAACAAAGCTAATAGACCTAATAACATCTATTATGCTAGATTCTTTATGTTATTGGCTAACCATGTTGCTGAAGGTTTAGTCATAATCAATGAGAATAATAAACTCAAGTGCTGGGCTCAAGAGAAAAGAGTTCTTGCAGACTTGAAGAGAATGGATCTTAACAGCAGTGTGCCATTGGTATATTTACCAATCATGAATGCACCTCAGGTAGGTGAGGTAATTGCTTCTACAACTCCTACTTCTTCCAACCCCTCTATTTCTTTATCTTCTAGTGTGGCCATGAAATCTGTGATGCCCCAACAGATTTCTACCGAGGTCACCAAAACTAAACTTTCAAAATCCAAGACAAAGAAATCCACCTCTGTTGTTTCTCAAAAGACAACAGTTGTAACACCAACTATTAACCCTGAGGTGAGTGAACAGGGTGTGAGTGGTGAGGGGAGGGGTGAACATCAAAGAAACCCCCAGGATAAGGAAGGAAAGTTGAGTGCTTCCCAAGCTAGCCAAGCCACAGTTTCTCAAAAAGCTGTGGTGGTTGAAAAGGTATCTAGCACATCCCTAGTAGCATCCTCCCAAAAGGATGTTACTATTGAAAATAGTTCCAAACCAGGAACACAGAACAAACGAGGGAGGGACACTAAAGCCAAACACTCACCAACAAAAGCCTTTATTAGAAGAAAGAAGGCCAGAACCCAATCTTCTACACAGGGTGCACACACTGCACAGATACATCCATTTGTATCTATGCCTTCTCAAACTCAGTTTGATGTGACTCCAATAAATGTGGAGTCACAGCCCCATTCTCTCAAAATAATCACACATCAATCACCAAACACTTCATCACCATCTCTGGATGTGGATATGTTATTCCCATCAATTCCTGATTCTCCCTCTTTACAACTCAGGGAGAAGCCCCACTCAAAAACAGGTGATCATCATCTATTAGATGATTTGTTGGATCACCCGCAAATTCTTTCAGATATAATTGAAGGATCTGTGTCACCACATCTCAAATCAATCTACACAGATTCAACAGTTATATCACTTTCAACTTCAACTTCCTTTCCTTCTTCAACGGATATCACTCATCCGTTGACAAGTGGTTGTTCTTCAACGGATAAGCTTAACAGCAGTTATCCGTTGATAACATCAGTTTCACCTTCAACGGATATTCCACATCCGTTGACAGTCTCTACACAAATAACTGAATTAGACCCAAGTGTAGAAGACATGAATACTGTGCAATCACTCCTAGGATTGAGGGAAGGGAGTGACAATTTGAGTGAGAGGCTGGGTTGCTCCCAGGCAAAAGGAGAGATTGAGAGCTCAAAAATGCATGCTATTTCTTCCAGCATGGCAAAAGTGAATGAGTGGAGTACCACCTTAGTAGGTGAAGGTGAGGGAGTGAGATGTGTGAGCCAGGGGGAGCCCCTGATGCAAGAACATAGAGAAAAAGAGAGAAAAGCAGGTACAGTAGATACAAGGGTGGAACCAGCCATTGCTAATGAGTCAATGATTGTGGATGATGCTGAAAAGGAAAGACAATTTCAGCAACATTACAAAGCTGTAATTGATAACATTTCCTTGGATGCTGACACTTTTACTCATCCTGTGACAGCCTATCAAAAGTTGGCTGCTCAGGGCAATGAGGAGGCAGAAAGGTCACTACATCTAGTACACACAACAGAATCTCTTCAAAGGGATAAAGCTGCCATTAACAAAATGCCTTCTACAGCTGGTGAGCCATCTGAGGAATTTGGAGCAAATTCTGATGATGATGACTCTATTTCTTTTGATGGAAGCATGAACTTAGGGGGAGATGAAGGCCCTAGTTCAATTCCAAATCTACCTGAATGGGCCTTGACTAAGGAGTATAGATCAGGGGAATTCAATGTCTCTTTAGTCAAACAAATCAACACTATTCAACAGGCCATTCAGAATACTTCACATGCAAGTATCAAGGCTATCCTTCAAGCTCACCTGGACTCACTGCATCTCATGAAGCTGCAGCAAGTAAAGCAGAATCTGGGTATGGATGATCTAAGGAAGGATATTGCTGACTTGAAAACCTATACATCAGATAAATTGGACTCAGTCATGCCCTATGGTACATTGCAGGACTTGGTTTTGAGATTGAAGAAAGAATCTGTTACTGAAAATCGGTTGGCCAAGTTAGAAGACAGAGTTCAAGTTATTGAAGATTCTGTGGCCACCATTCTTAACAATCAACAATCTCAAACCAGTCTCCTAATGCAGCTGGCAAAAGCACAAGGCTTGACCCCTCTCCTTGATGATAACAAAAAGGGGGAGAGTAAAAGGGAAGGGGAAGGAGAGCCATCTACAAAAGTCAACATATCTAAAGTGCTAGTTCCTGCCATCACTACTTCTCCAATCATTCAAATCAAGGGCAAGCCTGATGGAATTGATTTGATTCAGCTTGCAGCAGCTGAAATCCAAGTGAAAGAGCAAAGGAGGAGAATTGATGAAAGGTTGCAACTGTTGTTTGGTTCTACACAAGACAAATCAACATCTGTGAAACACAGCACAAAAATTGAACCAATCAACATGGAGCTCATGCCAGTAGGGAGTCATAAGGATGGAGAAGCTTCTTCCAAAGAACTACAAGCTATAATTCTCAAGCCCAATGAAAGATCCAATAAGGACTCAACAAAGAATCCTTTAAAAGAAGTGGACTTTACTCCTCCAAAAGATGATGAGAACAAGATTTTAGGCAGGAGTATTGCCTATCTCAAAAAGTCCATGGATGAGGCTGTAAGGAGAAATAGAGCTATTATCATTAGAGAGGGAAAGAGCATATGTGTGATGCAAGGACATCCCAAATTCTCAATAGCCAAGAAGGAAGAAGACAAGCAATTAGAGGCTGACAAAAGAGCACAAGCAAAACTTGAACAACAGCTAAAGTCAAGTCTAGTTGAAAAAGAAAAAGGGATTGAAGTCAGGGGTGAAGACAAGACTACAAACCTAGATGAGGTTTTAGGGAGTATATTTGGTGAGAGTGTGGAAGAAAGAGAGGAATGGCAGAAGGGAAACAGAAGAAAGACCAAGGCACATAGAAGGAGTGGAGATAACACTGAAGTAACCAAATCTATATCTAAACCACTATCTTCCATACCTGAACCTCTTATTGCTGATCCCACAATAAACATCCATGGTGAACCAATCATTCCAAAAGAGGAACCTATTGATTGGGACACTATCAAATTGCCTACCTTTCTAACCACTCTTCCACCACCAAAGAAACAGAAAAGAAAACCAAAATCTACACCTCCCATAACCTCTAAGAAATTCACTCAAAAACAAAAACCTAAGCCTAAGTCACCCATTTCTAAAGATGACTATGTTCACATCTGTGACATAAAAGAAATTTCAGACATTGAACTCTATCTGGATGAGCTGGAGGATGTAAGGGGAATAGCTGCCTACAGACAGCTACCAGAGAGATTAGTGTTCAGATATAAAGGAGCTGGGGAAAGAACATGGCCTCTCCACAGGATTCTGGATGAAGGCTACTCTACCTTGATAAGAGTCTTTTCAGCCATACAAAAGGATTCTGGCTTTACCAGAACTGCCAAGACTGAAATTCTCAATAAGATAGCCAATATAAGGAAAACTTGGAGGGAGCCCAATGCTTTACCCAGGACTTTACTCATTCAAGAAAGGGGAATTACAATTCACAAATCACCTCATTGGTTGATGGAATTTAGAGATGATAAAGGAGTCAGAAGATTTTTCAGACTTGAAGACCAACTCAAGATTGCCAGCAATGAAACTCTCAAAGAAATGCAATCTAAGTTGGATGTCAGTGTTGAAGATGAAGCTGAATTCTTCAGACAACTCCAACTCCAAATTGAGGAAAATGACAAAAAGCTAGGAAAGAAAACCAGGGAACAAAGAAGAAAAAGATGATCTGCTCAGACTAAAGGAGTGTCCTTGGAAACACTGTAAATCTTCAATTACCTCCTAGTACATACACTTTTGCAGCATTTTTAAATTTCTACTTAGTTTCGATTCATATATCTGTTAAGTGTTTTGTTATCATCAAGTTAACCCTGAATTTATGCCTACAATTCTTATAGACATAAATAGGGGGAGATTGTTAGGAATGTATGTGCATTAGTTTGATGATAAGTTTAACAAAATACTTAAGTAGAAATTTAGTGTCTGTAGCCTCAACGGATAAGACCACTTTGGCTATCCGTTGATGGTGTAGCTTTACTTAGAAATAAGTTTAGTGTTGTAGCATATTTCAGTCTCTGTATTTAAAATGTAATTCTTGGAAGTTGAGAGAAACTATGAGTCATGTTGACTACTAGATGATATGCAGATAGGAAGGCCAATTGTAAATACTTCATGCCTTGTAATTTTGTATAAGTGAAGTGGTATCAACGGATGACTTGAAAGACCTTCAACGGATAAGAAGCTAAGCTTCAACGGATGTCTCTAAAGCTTCAACGGATAAAGTCATCAACGGATAACATCCTTCAACGGATGAGTGCATCAACGGATGAAAGCTTCAACGGATAACATCCTTCAACGGATGAGTGCATCAACGGATGAAAGCTTCAACGGATGCTCTGATGATTAGTCGTTGATAAGTGGTAGTTGTACCTACAAACAGAGGCACATGGGTTGATAGAGACAACTGAGATGTGGAAGCCGAATTTCAGGAACAACAGAAAAAGCAGCCGTTCTTCTTCAGTACAAAGGTGCAATAGTCAACAAAGTACTGGAGTGAACAGGAAAAGAAGCAAGTGAAGAACTTATTTTATTACTGTAATTTTATATTGTTTTTCACTTGTACACTTGGTAATATATAAACCAAGTAGAAGCTAGTAATTAGATGTGAGATTTTCCAGAGCTGTTTAGAAACATATTGAGAGAAAATTCATCTAGTTTGTACTAGGATGCAGCTGTGATCAACATTGTTTAATCACAGATTTTCTAAAAATACCATCTCTGGTGGAACAACAAATCCACCAGAAAAGTTTTTAAGGTCTGTTGTGTTCTTTACATTTGTGCTTGAATATATATCTGTCTGTATTAGCTTAAAGCAATTCACACACTTGTTCTTCTTGAACACACAACTTTATAAACTTTTCTGGTGGATTTGTTGTTCCACCAGAGATGGTATTTTTAGAAAATCTGTGATTAAACAATGTTGATCACAGCTGCATCCTAGTACAAACTAGATGAATTTTCTCTCAATATGTTTCTAAACAGCTCTGGAAAATCTCACATCTAATTACTAGCTTCTACTTGGTTTATATATTACCAAGTGTACAAGTGAAAAACAATATAAAATTACAGTAATAAAATAAGTTCTTCACTTGCTTCTTTTCCTGTTCACTCCAGTACTTTGTTGACTATTGCACCTTTGTACTGAAGAAGAACGGCTGCTTTTTCTGTTGTTCCTGAAATTCGGCTTCCACATCTCAGTTGTCTCTATCAACCCATGTGCCTCTGTTTGTAGGTACAACTACCACTTATCAACGGCTAATCATCAGAGCATCCGTTGAAGCTTTCATCCGTTGATGCACTCATCCGTTGAAGGATGTTATCCGTTGAAGCTTTCATCCGTTGATGCACTCATCCGTTGAAGGATGTTATCCGTTGATGACTTTATCCGTTGAAGCTTTAGAGACATCCGTTGAAGCTTAGCTTCTTATCCGTTGAAGGTCTTTCAAGTCATCCGTTGATACCACTTCACTTATACAAAATTACAAGGCATGAAGTATTTACAATTGGCCTTCCTATCTGCATATCATCTAGTAGTCAACATGACTCATAGTTTCTCTCAACTTCCAAGAATTACATTTTAAATACAGAGACTGAAATATGCTACAACACTAAACTTATTTCTAAGTAAAGCTACACCATCAACGGATAGCCAAAGTGATCTTATCCGTTGAGGCTACAGACACTAAATTTCTACTTAAGTATTTTGTTAAACTTATCATCAAACTAATGCACATACATTCCTAACAAATGTATTAGAGTTCCAACCAAAACCAGCATAAAAGTTGTATGAGAGTCCTAACCAAAATCAGCAGGAAAAAAAATTCAACCAAAATCAATTTTGTTTACCCATGAGAAATCCAACCAAATCGAAGAAAAAACAATGACTATGATTCAAACTCAAAATTATCCAAGAAAAAAAAATAACCGATTAGATTAAGAAGAAGATGAGAAGAAACGATAATCATAATACATGTTTTAAATCCAACATGTGGAAGTCAACCCCCCGATATAATTCATCATCAACATATCCTGGATCGAAACATAACTCTTGATACAATGATAAAATATATAGAGAAAAGTGAAAATTGGGGTTTTTATGATAATAAGACTTTTTCTCTATTACAATAGAATAGATGCTTATATAACCAACAACCAAATAATAATAAAGAAAAACATCCTAAAACGGAAACTATTATACTAATGAAACTATTCAATAATAAGTAAACTATATATGTTAACAGTTTGCTCATTCAATTGTTTAGCAGGAAATATATTCATTATTTGTTGAATGTGTATTTCTTTGGTGTGGTAATGTGGCAAGTGATTTTAAGAGGATAATTAAGAACAATGGATCTCAGTTGACTTATAGATTAATATTGCATGTTACTAATATATTTTATGTAATAGTACCATATATTTCACTTGTTTGAATAATTTTGGCATGATTTTAATTCAAGCATGATATGTGAATACTAGTGTCTAAGTTGTTTTCTAGTTGTTCATATCATCCCTCGGATATCCATCTAAGTGAAATTATGGCCTCTACTTTTAGTTACTTAAGAATTAATTTATTTAATTATTGTTCAATGAGTAACAATAATTAGTTGCAACTGTTTTAATGATTAATAATCTAATCACATGTCATGATAATAGATGTGCTCATAAGATTAAATTTTTATAAACTTTGAATTGTATAAGTGCTAATTGTTTGGTCTATTCGTATTAACTTAAATCATTTACCGGTGTAATATAATATAATATAAAAATTATATTTATAAAGATATTTTTGCAAAAAACATTGTTTTTTATTTAAAAAGAGGTTAAATCGTCAGTGATATATTGTCAAATAATTTTTGGCTAAATTAAGTAAACATTTAAATGCTTCCCTATAATTCTCCGAACCCTAACTTCTATTCATCAATTTTGAAGTTATCATCATGAATTCGATAGATGATAAGCCCCGTTTTCATTATTTTTCCTGATTTTACTTTTAATAAATTTCTTTATGTACTATGAGCCTCTCTCTCCAATTATTGAGTTTTATGTACTTGTCTTTTAGCTTGTTCTCTCTTCTTGTGAGAGTTTATTTTGTTTTCATGTCTGAGATCACATATCTGCAGGATTTTTCTTAATATTGATACATTATTGAATTACATGGGTTCGCAAGTACAGTTGATTTTGGGGATACATTTTGGTGAATCATATTCGATTAAATTTTTTATCTTTTTTATCTTAGTATTATGAAAATTAAGTCATCTTTATTTTGTGGATTCATCTTATAATTCATTGAGTTTGATATTGTTGTGCAAGACATGCCTGCATAATAACAAGATTAAGTCAAATTGACAGCTTTAAGATTAAGTTGTATGATAATCAATATTTGTATTATGTACTTGTATTTCTTGAGTTTGTAAAAATTCTTAGTAGATTATACTGGAGGATTTTTCTGTGAACAGTTTCAAGCTGGGGAATAAATTCTGGAAGAAGATCAAGTCCTGATCATGCCTCAGAGAAAAGATGTAGAAGCTTGGAATTGAATAATGTTGTTCAATGAAAAAGTTCTAAGTAAAGATATCGATAAGTAACATATCAAGGTATATTGAGAAGTCATTCAAGAAGTCCAAAATGACTTGTAGAGAAGTTCCAAGAGATATCGACCAGTCATTTCTGCATGTAGAGATCTCAGAGCTATCGTCAAGTCAAATGAAGATGTAGAGAACTGGAGATATCGACAAGTCAATACCTCATGTAGAGATCTCAGAGATATCGATAAGTCAAAATGTGTATATAGAGATCTCAGAGATATCGACAAATCATTTCTACATGTAGAAATCTAAGAGATATCTACAAGTCAAAAGCCTATATAGAGAACTGGAGATGTCGATAAGTCATTCTGCATGTAGAGAACTAGAGACCTCGATAAGCCATATACATATGTCGAGAACTTGAGATATCGATAAGTTATTATACTTATCGATATGTCACTTCTCTACATAACAAAAAGGAGATCTCGACATACTATCTCAAATTCAGAATACAGACAAGTTCAAGATTCAAGATTATCAGTCAACGGACAATTCATTCACTGAATTGGAAAGTCTACAAAAGCAGCTTGAAGAATACAAGATCAAGGGCCAAGATTCACCGGACAAAAGGATAGTCACAGACCTGCAAGATTTTGCAAAGATTTACTAACACCGGAAAAGGAAATAGACAAGGTTGCTTTAAAAGTTGGTTTAGTACATTTTAGTGCAAGTTTTATAAACCCGTGTTGCTAGTCTATAAAGCATGCACGTGTCCTTAGTTTAGAAGTAACAAACAGATCTAGAAAATCTTGTATTCTCTCAAGATAGAAGCTAAGTTCTTATTTTTCAAGAACACAGATTTGTAGTAAGACAAACTTAATTAATACAATTAAGTGAGTTTTTGATATTGTGTCTTGTGTGTTTTACAGTCAAGCATTTTATCTCTACAAACTAAACTGCTTTGTTCACCAATAATCCAAAATTGTTTTAAAGGCCAAATATAATTCAAGAAACACATTACCCCCCTCCGTGTTACATTTCTGTCCATTCAATATCTAACATATATGTTGTGTTGTACATGATAAGCTTACTAATCAATCAATTTAGATAAGTATGACATCTTATATAATGCATGCATACCTTAGTTTCATCATGTTAGATATATTTGATAATGTCATGGCTAATATGTTTTATGTTTAGATTTCAGATCTTATTTGAACAGAACAAATCAGTACTTAACTGATCAGTACTTATACTGAAAGTCAGAACTTAAGGGATATCAGTACTTATGTTATCAGGAGATAGATATCAGAACTTAAGTGCTGAAGGACGATCAGATAAGGACAGTAGCTGATTAAAGTTAAGAAGATCAAGATAAACATAAGAAGAGATATGCATGAAGAAGGAATTCCGTGAAGAATGGAATACTTGGAATAGAAGATATCTGATTGATATATTTTAGGAAGCAGAATTATATTCCATATCAATTAGCGAATATCTTGTAACTGTGTAGTATATAAACACAGAAATAGAGTTTACACTATAAGTGTTATCATTATCGAGAATATTATTTAATATAACTCTAGCAGCTCTCGTGATATTTTGTTCATCACTGAGAGATAACAGTTCCAGATTGTAACAGAGTTTATTGTTTAAATAAAGTTTGTTTTCTGTTACATAAGTTCTTGAAGTTTGATTTGATTGTAATAAACACTGTATTCACTCTCTCTACAGTGAAAGTGTGACCTAACAAGTGGTATCAGAGCTATCTGTTAACACACATACAGTTAAAGATCCAAACACAATCATGTCTGACACAGAAACTCCAACTAAGCCTACCAAAACTGAGGAATCATCAAAGACATCAATTCAGAGTCGATATGAGACTATCAGAGTTCCCATATTGAGACCATCTGAATATCCCATATGGAAGGTAAGGATGACCATGTTTCTGGAAGCAACAGATCCAGAATACCTTGATAGAATCAGGGAAGGGCCTCACAAACCTACCAAGCTCGCTGTTGTAGTTCCAGGTGAAGCAGCAATGACCGTACCAAAGGAAAAGAATGATTACACTGCTGAGGATATAGCATCTATTGCTAAGGATGCCAAGGTACGTCACTTATTGCATAGTGCCATTGATAATGTAATGTCAAACAGGGTAATCAACTGCAAGACTGCTAAGGAGATATGGGATGCACTGGAGACAAGGTGTCAAGGAACTGAAACAGTTAAGAAGAACAGGAAGACAATACTCACTCAAGAGTATGAACACTTTGACTCTAGGACTAATGAGTCATTGACTGATGTATATGATAGATTTGTCAAACTCTTGAATGACTTGTCATTAGTAAATAAGGAGTATGATCTTGAAGATACAAACCTCAAATTCCTGTTAGCTCTTCCTGAATGTTGGGATTTGAAGGCAACAACAATAAGAGACAACTACAATCTTGATGAAACAACTCTTGATGAAATCTATGGAATGCTCAAGACTCATGAACTTGAGATGGAACAAAGAAGCAAGAGGAAAGGAGGAAAGTCAAGGACAGTTGCTCTCAAGGTTGAAGAGGAATCCCCCAAACCACCTTCCTCAAAGAAAGATAAGGGTAAAGCTCTTATCATAAAATCTGATACTGAGTCATCAAGTTCTGAGAGTGATGATGACTCAGATTCTGAAAGCTTGCCTGAAACTGATGCTGATGAGGAGATGATGAAGCTGTGTGCTCTTATGGTGAAAGGAATCACAAAGATTGCATACAGGAAGTTCAGGAAGGGAAAGAAGTTTTCCAGGAAAGGCATAAGTTCTGATAAGAAGAATTTCAGAAGATCTGAAGGAAAAGGAGGAAAGTCTGACAGAGGAGATTACGCTAATGTTAAATGTTATAATTGTGGTGAGAAAGGCCACATATCTCCTGATTGCAAGAAGACCAAGAATGACAAAGGCAAAGCTCTTGTCACAAAGCAGAAAAGCTGGACAGACACCTCAGACTCTGAAAGTGAGGAGAACTATGCATTGATGGTAAATGCTGATAAATCAAGTTCTGAGAGCAGTTCTGAAGCTGCTGAAACAAAGGTACCTCAGACTACTTATGCTTTTCATACTGATGATATTAATGAGTTGAGAAGATATCTTAAAACCATGTTTGTTAGTTATAGAGATCAAACTTTAACATGTGAAAGATTAACTTCTGAAAATCTTGCTTTTAAGAAAAGAAATAATTTCTTAGAAAAAGAGTTAGTCATGTTTCATCAAACTCAGAAGGATAGAGATGATGCTTTTTATGTTAGGGATGAAGTGCTAAAAATAAATGAATCTCTAAAAACTGAGTTAGAAAAGGAGAGAGAGATTATCAGAACTTGGACTAACTCTGGCAAAACAACTCAAAATTTGCTAAGCAGTGGAAACTGGAAAGAGGGCTTAGGTTATGGAGAAAATAATGAAAAAGGAACTGAAGAAATTAAGCCTGTTGATAAGCAAAAGCCGAAGTTAAAACATGTTAAGTTTGTAACTGAAAAATCTGAAAATGAGAAATCAGAAGTTAAAAAGGAATTAGCTTCTGACAAACTAAAACAGGAAAAGACAGCTGAAGTTAACATAGGCTTAATGACAAAGAAGCAGCTTAAGCATAAGCTGAAAGATGTTAAGAATGCAAACAAGGTAAAATCACCTAGGAAAAACAGGAATGGAAAGGAAGGTGTGAATAAAAGCAATAACTATAAATCTGTTCCTGATGCTCCTAGGAAAGCATGTTATAACTGTGGAAGTTCTAACCATCTGGCTTCTTTTTGCAGGAAGAATAAGAATATTAACTCCTTATCTACAAAGTCAGGAGTTAAGAGTCAGTCTGTTAGATACAAACCACAAAATCCTTGTTTTCATTGTGGTAGTTTATGGCATTCCATTTATACTTGTAAGGAATATCATAGTTTGTACTATGATTATTATCAAATAAAACCTTCTTTAAAGAAAGTTTATGTTGTTCCTTCTAGTATAAGTTCTGATAAGAAAACTGTTAACATAAAATCTGATGTTAAATCCGCTGCAAATGTTAACAAACCTAAAAAGGCCAAAGGATCCAAGCAAGTCTGGGTCCTTAAAACTAATAATTAGTGGTCTTTTTGATTGCAGGGCAACATGAAAAATATTTTAGTTCTGGACAGTGGATGTTCAGGACACATGACTGGAAATAAGGCCCTGCTATCAGACTTTGTGGAGAAAGCTGGCCCAAGTGTTTCTTATGGAGATGGCAACATTGGAAAAACTTTGGGATATGGCAATATCAATCTTGGGAATGTCATTATTAAAGATGTAGCTCTGGTCTCAGGACTTAAACACAACTTACTGAGTATAAGTCAAATCTGTGACAGAGGTTATCATGTTGATTTCTTTGCAGAACATTGTGAAATAGTTAGTAAATCTAAAGGAAAAATTGTTCTGAAGGGATTCAGGCGTGGTAACATTTATGAAGCT
>NW_027417262.1:0-106644 GCF_009905375.1 Apium graveolens | reverse complement strand
TACTCCTTTGAGATCTAGAGTAAAAATGTGGAAGGGACGACCCAAGTGCATTGTTGGTATTAAGTAAATATGCATTAGAAAAGCAAAATATTTTCTCGGTGACTTTTCACACTCTATGATTACTGGAGAAATACTCTGATAATAGCATAAATTCTGTAAGCAGTCGTGACTCACTTACACTGAGAAGCCACTGTAAAAAGGAATTTAAAAAGATGCACAAAATTAGCACAAAATAGTTGAGGTGGACTCAAGCATGAACTCATTCAACAGTAGGTTTCAGAATAATGACAGCACTTTAGCAAAGTTTTAGTTATGCCTTATTTCTAAGATGTACTGAAGTGAATCAGACTTTACTCCTTGTCTGATATTTAGCTTAATGCACACACTAAACACTCCATATGAATGATGAAAATCACTGTGGTGATCTATGTTATTTTAGATGAACAGTCATTGTGTCACATTACACAAATTCTGAGGACAAGTTCTGATTGCATGTTCTGATGATTATGTTCTGAATAATATAAATCAGAATTTGTGTGAGGACTTACTAAGATAGGCATTCATTTTTTGAGTTAAGAAATTATGTTCTGATGACCGTTAAGTTCTGATATAAGTCTAAGTTCTGATATTAACGTCTGATTCTTTACTTGACTTATTGTGGATAAAATTTGGAAACAGTCTCGGTTCAAACCTGAATATGTTGTAGTGGAAGATTAACAGTCACTATATTTAGGGATAGTGGTACTCGTACATGAGCAGTCAACTTTCACTTGTTTCTTGTGCGTATTAAACCATGTTTTCCCTTTCCAATGAATGTTTTTCTTTTTCCAAGTCTGGGGAGACGAGGTAGAATTAATTCTACCTGTCAGCATTAAATTTCTTTGAGTCTCCTGGCATTCTCTTGCCTATATAAGCAACCACTTCACATCAGCCTTCCCATCAAATCTTTTATCACAAACTCACCTTCATAATCCTTATATCAAAAACACCATGATCAGATACAATATGTTTTTGAACTACGAAACATTCAACATGGAGCTGAGCTGTGCCGATTGGCAGCAAGAATGACACGTTACTGCCATTCCTGATGAGATATGGGACTCCGTTCCCCAGGAGGTACTCACCCACCTCCTGTTCTTCTACATGGATTACCATCACCATCTAGAGCGATTGGAGGAGGAAAGGCTGGAAGCTCTCCGCCAACAAGAGCGAATCATACGACTCGCTATTCTGTTTATCGAGAGTAGGAAGAAGAAATGATTTATTTTCTTCTTCCTATTTTTCTTCATCATCAGCCTTGCCCTGCTTCTTGAGCTAGGACAAAGGCTGTTGATGTTAGGTTTAGCAACTTAGGGAAATCTTGTACAAGTTCTGATGTAATTTAAATTTCATGAATGTATTCTCTTGATATATTAATGAAATTTGTTTTTGTTTCAAGATCCTGTCTCTGAGATATTTTGTAATACATTGATAAATCCTAATACCCCTTTTGATGACCATATAAATTCTGTTTTAACTTAAGTTCTGATTTTATTTTATCAGTACTTGCTCATCTCATTTATTATGGTCATTTTCACTTGAATTTTTTTTAATCTTGATGTTGCAGTGAAAAATAATTAAAAAGTGGGAACAATTTCAATTTTGAATTCAAACTGTTTCACCTTGATTAATGGAATAACTGGGTAAGTGGAACGATTTTTCCTTGAAAAACTGAAAGTGGGTAAGTAATGATTACTGTTTTCTCGTGCCCATTAACTATTCATTTTTACTGCATGTCTGATAGGTGTCCAACGATTACATTTTTTTTCAAAAGTATAAGTAAGACAGAGAGAAGATTTTTTTTAATCTTTTATTTCCTTTCATACTTTTTCTCTCTATTTGCTTTTACTCTCTTTCTTCTTCTAACGTTGGTCTTTCACATAGACATTCTATCAAACACCTAACAGGCACTTATACATCTCGATTAATTTCATGGCACCTAAGGATTTAATCATTGATGGAGATAAATTTGTTCCAAACAATTATGCTGCAATTCTTGATAATGCTGAAGCTCCGTCTGAATTGCATTTTGTGCAAGACCTTCTTGCATACAGTGAAATCGGGTATGCATTGACCCAACCTTCAGTATTCTCAAGCCAACAAGTTCTGACACTTTGGAGGACTGGAAACTTTGATAATGGTGGTCAAAATGGTACTCCTAGTATTTTTTTCGAAGTGGGTGATTCTCCATATGCAGTCACTCCTGGTACAATACGCAAGGCTCTACATCTCCCAGAAGGATGTACTTTTTCAATTCCAGAGGAATCAGCTCTTCAGGAGTTAATGGCCAGTTTGGGGTATGAACAGAGTTTGGCAAAGCTTGGGCAGTTGAAACGGGCTCATATCAGAAGGGAATAGAGCTTCTTCTTCGACTGCATCGCTAAAGCTTTTGGGAACAAGTGTTCAAATTTTGATGTCATCCCCATAATGAGTCAGCACATCGGGTATGCCATTATAAACCAAACTCATTTTGATTTTGCAAAGGCTATAATTGGTTTTATTGGGGATAGGATGACAGAGGATAGGAATGTTGTCTACTTTGCTAGATTCTGTCAACTTATATATACTTTTTGTACTGATGAACCTCAACTAACCAGTACCGCAACTTCACCTTTCAAAGTTGCAAAACGTTACTTTAATGACCTGGTAAATGCTGACACTAAGAAACCAGTGGTTAGACCTTTACAGATTCCTCACACTATAAAACAAATCTTAGTAAATGCTGACCCTGATTCCTATAGATCTGTTTATCCTGATATCCAACCAACAACCACCTCCCAAACACCACAACAACCATCAGAACATACCACTCATACTACTTAACCAACCCTCAGGCAATATATCAAATCCTATTTCTCTACTCCACAGACAGTTCAACCTTCATCCTCAGCACCTACTGTGAAGCCTTCATCTTCCAAGCCTAAGAGGACAAAGACTGTTCCTCAAACACCTCAAAAGAGAAGGAAGATTGCTTTGAGAGATGAATCTGATACTGAGGAACAGGTTCCTTCTTCAGAACCTGTTGTTAAAGAAGCTAAGAAAGTGACTTCTCAGAAGGATACCGGAATTGGGGGATCTAGGCTTCTCAAGAGGCTTAGAAGAATGACTGTTCCTGAAACTCCCAAGGAATCTATATCTACAAAGAGATACAAGAAACAAAGGGCAAAAAGGCCAGTTTCAGATGATGAAGAAGCAGCAGCTAAGGAAGGGGATCAGGAATCTCTGATCTCACAAGAAAAGGAATCTGCTCCAGTCCCTACTTCTCCATGAACTCCAACTCAGGAAGCTGTTACTGAAAAGGCCAACACACCATCTATGTCTCCTGTTCAAAAATCTGTATCTTCTGTCGATCTAGGCACAAGTGCTGATATTGATATCCAGACCTTGGTTGTGCCTGAAGTAATTCTCTTAGAAGCTCCAACAACAACTAATCCATCAACAACACCTGTTACTGATGCTGTTCAAACTCCAGAGTTATCTACTACACCTTCTCTGCATCTAGATGCTGATGATCAGAATATAGGTGAGCATCAGGATATGGCTGTTGATCAAAACTTAGAACCAGATCAGCAATTAGAGGATGCTGAAGCCTCCATTGCTACTCACACTGTTGTTCTATCAGAAGATTCTGATTCTGTAAGTTCTGATGCTGCAAATGCTGGAGATACTGGTGATGCTGCTCCAAATGCAGATGCTGATAAAGCAGGTCCTTCAGGACATGCCCCTCAACAAGCTGTTCTTAAAACTGAAATTGTTAGGAAGTTTGTTACAAGAGAAGCACCGGTGCCTTGGAGTGAAACTCCTGCAGGACAGGAGTGGACTAATGAATGGAACTCAATCACCTGTGCTCCATCTGTACAGAATCTGGCTGAGCACTTGACAAAAGCTGATGAAATGTTAAATACTGATGATTTCAAAACACAACTTAGAGTCACTACATTGAGTACTAAACATTTACAAGGTCTCCATTCAAATACTCATGCAGAGTTACATCTCTTAAGGGAAGAACTAATGAAGCAAGAACAAGTTCAAAAGATTGATAAGAAAAAGTTCTTCCAACCTAACTTTGACAGGATTGCTTATATTGAGAAGACTCAAGAGAAACAACAAGCTCAGATTGATGATATTCTGAAAAATCAAGCTTCTCAGCAATCTCAACTTACTGAAATCCAAGCCTCAGTGGAATTGCTTGTCTCTCTTCTACTACCTGCTGATGCCAAAAAGGGGGAGAAAGTAATTAAGTCCAAATGCAAGACTGACAAGACACTGAAAGAAAAGGATGATGAAAAGGATGATCAAGGAAACCCTGGAATGGGTAGAGGTCATAGTCAAGGTAGAGGTTTCTCATCAAGAACAGCTGAAATCACAAGTCAAAGGATAAGTTCTGATACTGGGAAAAGAATTAGTTCTGCTACTGGTAAAAGGATAAGTTCTGATGAACTTTTAGATCTTGATGAAGAAATGTCAAGATAGTTATTTCTTCAGGAAAATCCAGGAATGGACTTGGAGAGTTTAATGGAAGAAGAAGCCAGACTTAAATCATAGAAAGTCACATCTAAATCTGAAGCTTCTGGTAAAAAGACACTTCCAAAACTCAAAGGCATTGTGATAAAAGAAAGGACAAATACTGAAACAACATTGGCTAAATCACAACCGCAGATAGATCCAAGATCCAAGGGTAAAGAAAAGGTTGGTGAACCTATCAAGGTTTATGTGCCTCCTGAGAATGAAGAAATCACCGATGAAAAGGATGATCTTGCTCTGACTTCAAGAAAAGTTCTTAAAATAACCTCTGACATGGCTCAAGTTGTTCAGAGTCAAGAGACAGTAAATTCTGATATTCCAAAGAAGCAAGTAACCTCTGACATAGCTCAAGTTAACTTGATATCAGAAGATAGATCAAAGACACTCCTACCAGGATTCACTAAAGCAAAACAGACTCAACCTTTGAAGACTGCTGCAAGTGGTTTTGAAGCAAGAGTAGTTACAGGGAAGGAAGCAAGAGATAAAACTGGATTGTGAAGTGCTGATGAAAGAAGAATATAGAACACTACCAATGATCCAACTTCCTTAAGTGAACCAGGTATTAGAGCAACTCCTGAGAGATTGAATCAACTGGAATCTGTACAAATGGTTTACCATACCTACTTGAAAGAACACATCTTGTTGTACTTCATGACAGATGGTAGGGTTTATCATATAAGGCAAAATGCCATTCCTTTGAAGTATTTTGAAGGATTGGAGCATGTACTATTTTTACTTCAAGTGGATGACAGATTGACAAGAAGTGCTGCAAATTATTCGAAGGATCAGATTCAGGGATAGAAAAGGCTTTATTCTGTTAAGTCTGACAGCACATATGTTCCAAAGTACAGAGATCACAAAGGTGATATAGTTGAAATGAAGCCCAACACTGCTCAAATTATAACTACCTTTCTGGGTTACTGGGCTGTGGAATTCAATCTTGAGTCTGATAAAGCTTATTTGATCAGACTGGATCAGGATATAAGAAAAGCAAAGATTAATGATCTCAGGGCTGCAATCTTTCAAATTGGTGAAGATAATGCAGAGCTTAAAGATGCTAAAAGGAGAATGATTGATGAACTTAGATATGCTGAGAGATGTTTGTTGAAAAACTATCTCAGAACAACTTCTGACATTAGAGAGATCAGAAGATGAAGCTAAGTCAAGATCTACAACTACTTAAATTCTGATATGGATACAGACTGAAGTTTTTATCAGAAGTTAAAGATTGGTAAAGCTTTAAGGACTGTAAGTTGTAGTTATCTAGTCTAATTCTCATGCATTTATACTTAATATTTTTGACATCATTAAATATCTGTTAAACTTGTATATTTTGCTAATTTACAAGTTGGGGGAGATTGTTAGATATATTTGATAATGTCATGGCTAATATGATTTATGTTTAGTTTTCAGATCTTACTTAAACAGAATAAATCAGTACTTACTAGAAGTCAGGACTTAAGGATATCAGTACATATATTATCAGGAGATAATCATCAGAAGATGGATATCAGAACTTAAGTGCTGAAGGACGTTCAGATAAGGACAGTAGCTGATTAAAGGAAAGAAGATCGAGATAAACATAAGAAGAGATATGCATGAAGAAGGAGTTCTATGAAGAATAAAATACTTGGAAGAAAAGATATCTGATTGATATATTTTAGGAAGCAGAATTATATTCCATATCAATTAGCGATTATCTTGTAACTGTGTAGTATATAAACACAGACATAGGATTTACACTAAAAGTGTTATCATATTCGAGAAGATTATTCATTGTAACCCTAACAGCTCTCGTGATAATTATTCATCACTGAGAGGTAAAAGTTCCGTACTGTAACAGAGTTTATTGTTTCAATAAAGTTTGTTTTCTGTTACTTGAAATATTAAAAGTTCGATTTGATTGTATTTTACACTGTATTCACCCCCTCTACAGTGTGTGTGACCTAACATACTTCTAAACCTTTCTCGAGATATAGTGCAAACATTTCTAAATTCTCTTGTGACATATTGTTAAGTATTCAAGATAGTTCTATTTTATAAATGCAAGTACTTTGAATCATACAGCCTTGAACCCGGATCACATCATTCGATCTTTGATCCGTAAGCCTTATTCTTTGTAAACCATCCCTTGTTGATTTCCAGACACTAAACGACACAAATATGATACTACTCTCCAAATATATAACTACCAAATACCAAACACTGAAACCGAATTGTTTGAACATACAGAAACTATTATACCCCAACCATTTTGTATAACATCAAAGAACTAAACCTTGAAAAATCTTTGTTCAGCTAATACCTGATTCCCTTATAGGCTGGAGGCCATTTCTTTTACATACTTTAATATACCCTCGTAGTACCCATGAATTGCACCATGCTCTTATTTGAATGTTTTATATGCAAATGTTTTATTACTGTTGATAATGAACTTATTCCATTGAGTTATATCGTTTATCATAGTGAACTGCTTTAGAATTGGATAGTTTTCTTTATGTGGACCAGATTCGTGGTCGAATTAGGCCAATGTGTGCCTTGGATCCAGTTTATAGAGCAGAGCTGTGTGCCTTGCTCGGGGTTAGTGCGTGACAGATCAGCAACCTAACCTTGGTTTTAAAATTTAAAATGAATATCCAATTCTAATGATTGTTTAAAAAGAAACATGATTCCTCTGAATCATCTCATTTGATCATCGTTTAACCTCAGTTATTGTTATTATGACTTGCTGAGCTAGTTAGCTCACTCTTGCGAATCTTTTTATGTACTCTACAGTTAAGAAGGATACGGTTGATAGCGAGGTTTTTCAGTTCAATGTACGAGCTAGGATTCCAAATTTAGTTGGATCGAGCTAGCAGGAGCTTATTACGGTAGTGCGATAGTAAGATTGTAAGAATAATTTTATTATCAGTTGTAAGTTAAATTAGTTGGGATTTGGTACATTGTAATAAAAGTTAAGGTTGTGGCTTGTTTTTATACTTTAACCTGTTGCGATCCGTGGTTATGTAAAGCAGGGTCATTATAAATAATATTTCATATATAGGTTTATATATTGTGTATGTGTTGTGGACCCCAAACTTCTGACCCGGGTTTGGAGGGCGCCACATGTTGGTATCAGAGCTACAGGTTATAAGTCACTGAAACAAGCCTAGACTGTCAGGATTGGGTAGAGGGTTAGGATTAGGAATAGGAAATAGAAAGATAGGACGTTATTAGGTTGAGTGCGACTGTATAGTAGGTTTTCTGTACGATTTGTGTTGCGATTCGAGATTCTTAGCTCGCGATGTGATTTCCAGATAACGGCAATGACAGACCCTATTTTCCCTGTATCATCTTATCATTCGGAACCTTCTGTTCAAGGACCGTCATCTTCACCCAGATTTGATTCACACCTTGTTCTTCTATTAGTATTAGCGGTATTACCTCCTGTTGTAACATCTGCACCTCTTCAACTATGCTACGCTATTCTACCACCCCCTGACGTGAGACCACCTATTCAAGAACCTCCATCTGCTTATTCCTGCTCTACTGTACATTCAACTATGAATCTATCTTTTCAGTTTACTCTACACCCTGTTCTATACCCCCAGTTTATAACTCGTCCTATGAAGCAATAGTTCCTATAAGGATGGATTTGAGAGCTATAGTAAATGGTGAGTACCTGATATATAAATAAAGGTGAGAAGGAGTTTAGAAAGAAGATTCCTGTGTTCCGGAGGATAGCTACTACCAGGTTAAATGGAGCCACTAGTGAATAGACCACCCGTGATTAGCTTGTGGGATAGACTAGATGAGTTTTAAAAGAGTTAGATAAGAGTATAGATTTGGAATTTTCTTGGAATTAGATGATGGTGTTATAATGAATGTAATATGTATAGTAGTGATGCGATGTGATATCAGCAGATGGCGTTCTATGAAATAGACTTGTTGACTGTTGGATAGACCTGTTCCACTTAACGACTGCAAAGATGATGATGATGCGATGCGAAGTTTTGAAGTGAAGCTACGAATAAGATAGTATGCTACGACAACTGAAGTTTTCGTCGATTAAGTAAGATATATAAACCCAATAAAGGAGAGAAGGTAGATTGAAGTGAATGGACCTTTATGTGATTATTTCCTTAACTTGATACCTTGTTATGGGTAAGAAGGACAACAACCAACTCATATAGTAAGGACAACCAGAGGTGCGATTTTCGAAATTTTTAAACAAGCTATCGAAAGAGATTTTCTTAGCAAATTTCCAAAAGCCCTTTTTAATAAAATAAGTTTTAAACATTGGTTAAGTTACCACTTGAGTTTCTTGTTTGTTAAGAAGACCCGAATTACCTGGAAGGGTACTTGTTTCAGACTTAGTATTGTTAATTCAGAGAACAAAGTAACCCGCAATTATGAAGAAGTTTGATTGTTCCTAACAGAAAGGTACAAATCTTGTTTGATAAGATTAACAACAGAATCAGCGTATGGAGCAACTATCCATCCAATTTCTGAGACCATTAGAGTTTAAAGAATTCATTAATTTAACAGGAACTTGAGCATGATCGAAGGAGGATGAGCAAATTTCCAGATTTTTCTAAAAGAGGAACATTATTAACAAAAGAATCGTCATTCTAAGTGGCATAGATAAAACTTGAAGTTATCCGGTAAGAGCGCAATTATGATAGAATTGTTAAAATATTATACATGTAGGTATGAAGCTAAAGACACAAATAAGTAAGAATCTATCCTAGTGCTTAAATTACGATGACATTTCAGCGGACTTTCTGAAGTTATTAAATGAATCGAATGGAATTTATTGATCGAACAAGCTCGGAAGATGTACATAAGTGAAATATGGATGGCGACCAATAGTATCGTTCTTTTCTCCAATACTATATCGTATATTCTTTTTGAATCCTAAATATGTATGAACTTCTTTCCTTGATAATTCTTTGCGGTGATAAGAAAAAGGAGGATATTGCATTCCTTTCAAATTCAATTGTTCCCCTCAAGTTTTGTTTTCAGATTTGGGACAAACAGTGTTATGGTGAGACACTTTGTCAGAATGATGAAGAGTCGGGTGGGACGCCACCTAATCATGTGTTGTATGCCATATGGTATGAAAGACTGGTCATCTTAAGTACCAATGTGATTGTCTCATTCTTATTCAAATTATTACTTCTTCTTTCTTTTCCCACTCTAAGTTTATTAAATTATAAATCCTTCTAGTTGTTTCGTTGTACTGTCGTTCTTTGCAAAAGTTTTTCAAACAAAATTCAACGTATTATGAACCAAACGGGCAAAGTTCCATCTACCTCTCATGCATGGAAAGAAAACAAGGGCAGATGGCGAGGATTTCAAATCACTAGCCCTAGTCAGGGATGCACTAAGAGTCAAGGGAATCTACTCCAATAAGGAATACGTCTCCGAGAAGGAGAGTTTGCGATTTTCCTGTGAAATATGTTATTTAGAATACGGATGTGGTGACGTGAATCATTATTGTGGATACCTTACGCGTTAAAGTATTAAAAGATGTGAGAGCAACTTGATTGTTTATCTCTCAAGGTTTTATTGATAAGATGAATTACCCTATTGAATTGATAAGATTATGACTAAAGGACTAGCAAGTCAAGAACGTGTAATTGTTAAATAAGTAAGTATCAATGGTGGAACTGAGATTTATGGCAATAAGTTGTGAGGATTTGATATCATTTAAAGTTAGGAGAATTTAACATTATTCTAAGAAATGGACTAACCATTTAAGCGTAATGCCCAAATATACCGTTGTGATGAAAAGATAGTTCTGAAGACGCCAAATGAGAATACGATGAGGTTTAGAGGACAAAGGAAGGTAAAGAATTTGCTAACGATAACTTAAGCTAAGAGGTTACGGTGACCAAGATGAAAGCACTATGGTGATTATGAATAGAAGTCAGGAGCAAACAAAATTTAAAGATTTTAAAAGTAATTAATGAGTTTCAAGATATGTTTCCAGACGAGTTACCAATATTTCCTTCAGTTAGAGAAATTGAGTTCATGATTGACTTATCACCTAAAATGAAGCCAGTGTCCAAAGCCCCGCATAGAATGGCGCCAGATAAACTAAAAGAGTTAGCAAAGCAAATGCCGGAGATGATTAGATGAGGAAGCAATTGGACCTAGTGTACCCCACAAGGTGCACTGGTATTAATTGTTAAAAAGAAAGATGAAAGTATGAGATTATGTGTCGACTAGCAGAAGCTTAACAAGTTTACTATTAAGAGCAAGTATTTGTTACCTCGAACCAATGATTTATTTGATCAAATGAAAGAAGTATAGTATTTTTTATAAGATTGATTTAAGGCTTTGGGTATTATCAATTGAAGATTAAACCTATGGACATATCAAAGATAATTTTCAGAACTAGGTACTGTTGTTATAAAATTCTAGTATTGTCATTTGGATTAACCGATATATTAATAATATTTAAACTTGATGAACATAATCTTGAAGAAAGATCTGAATAAGTTGTATTTATGTTACTTAAAGTCAAAGGAGGACCATACAAAGTATTTAATGATAGTTGGGAAGTTGAAGAAGAAAGAAGTTGTATGAAAAGTTTACAAGGTGAAAGTTTTGATGGTAGGAAGTATAATTCTTAGCATAAATAGTCAGTGAGGAGGAGACCAAAGGGGATCCAGCAGAAATTAAAGTTACTATGAATAAAGAAAGACCAAAAGCACCAACAAAAGTAAGAAGTTTTATTATTGACCGGGTATTATCGGAAATTTGTTCAAGATTTCTTGAAAGTTGCAATACCTTTGACGAAGCTAACCAGGAAAAGCAAAAAGTTTATATGAAATGGAGAAGGGTGAAGAAAGTTTTACGGAGTTAAATGAGAGAATGGTCACATCACCTATTTTATCACTGTGAGAGGATCAAAGAGATTTTGTAGTCTATAGTAATACTTCTTCTTAAAGGGATAGGATGTGTGTTGATGTAGCAATAAAGTTATTGCCTATGCATCCAGACAACCGAAACCTTATGAGTAGAAGTATCCTACTCATAACTTGGAACTAGAAGTAATAATACTTGCTTTGAAAGATTGGGAATGTATGGAGAAAGGTGTAAGATCTATACGGATTTTAAGAGTTTGAAGTATGTATTCACAAGGAAAATAAAATGTAGTGGCAAGCGATAAGCAAAAAGGAGAAAATAAACATAGAGACTGCACCGAAAAGTATTACCTATGGAATTTCAGAAGTTGGAGTTGGAAGTCAAATATATAATCCAAAGGAAGCAAGAATGGGTAGTATGACCTTTCAGTCAGAGTTGTTAAGAAAAGATAAAGAGATGTCGAGAGAAAATAATGGATCACGATGTTAACAGTTAGTAAGAGGAAATTTATGCACCCAAAAGAACGATCACGATATTCTCAGGTTTTCTTCCAGCACTTGGATACTACAAGTAAAAGAATTAAGAAATGAGATCTGTTAGGTCACACTTTCACTGTAGAGGGGGTGAATACAGTGTTTATTACAATCAAATCAAACTTCAAGAACTTATGTAACAGAAAACAAACTTTATTGAAACAATAAACTCTGTTACAATCTGGAACTGTTATCTCTCAGTGATGAACAAAATATCACGAGAGCTACTAGGGTTACAGTAAATAATATTCTCGATAATGATAACACTTATAGTGTAAACCCTATGTCTGTGTTTATATATTACACAGTTACAAGATAATCGCTAATTGATATGGAATATAATTCTGCTTCCTAATATATATCAATCAGATATCTTTCCTTCCAAGTATTCCATTCTTTACGGAATTCCTTCTTCATGCATATCTCTTCTTATGTTTATCTTGATCTTCTTAACTTTAATCAGCTACTGTCCTTATCTGATCGTCCTTCAGCACTTAAGTTCTGATATCTATCTCCTGATGCTTATCTCCTGATAACATAAGTACTGATATCCCTTAAGTTCTGACGTCCAGTATAAGTACTGATCAGTTAAGTACTGATTTGTTCTGTTCAAATAAGATCTGAAATCTAAACATAAAACATATTAGCCATGACATTATCAAATATATCTAACAATCTCCCCCAACTTGTAAATTAGCAAAATATACAAGTTTAACAGATATTTGATGATGTCAAAAACATTAAGTACAAATGCATGAGAAACAGACAAGTTAACTACAACTTACAGTCCTTAAAGCTTTTACCAATTCAACTTCTGATAACAACTTTAGTCTGTATACACATCAGAATTTAAGTAGTTGTAGATCTTTGACTTGGCTTCATCATTTTCTGATCTCTCTGATGTCAGGAGTTGTTCTGAGATAATTCTTCAACAAACATTTCTCAGCATATCTGAGTTCATCAATCATTCTCCGTTTGACATCTTTAAGCTCTGCAGTATCTTCACCAGTTTGAAATATTGCAGCTCTGAGATCATTAATCTTTACTTTTCTCAACTCCCGATCTAGTCTTATGACATAAGCTTTGTCAGACTCTAGATTGAATTCAAGCCCCTTAATACCAAGATATGTTCTGATCTGTGCAGTATTAGGCTTCATATCAACAATATCACCATTGTGATTTCTGTACTTTGGAACATATATGCTGTCAGACTTAACAGAATAAAGTCTTTTCTGTCTCTGAATCTGTTCTTTCAAATAATTTGCAGCAGTCCCTGTCAATCTGTCATCCACTTGAAGTAAGAATAATACATGCTCCAATTCTTCAAAATACTTCAATGGAATGGCATTTTGTCTTATATGATAAACCCTACCATCTGTCATGAAATACAACAAGATGTGTTCCTTCAAGTAGGTATGGTAAACCATTTGTACAGATTCCAATTGATTCAATCTTTCAGGAGTTGCTCCAATTCCTGGTTCACACAAGGAAGTTGGATCATTGGTAGTGTTGTGTACTCTTCTTTCATCAGCACTTCCCAATCCAGTTTTATCTCTTGCTTCCTTTCCAGTAACTACTCTAGCTTCAAAACGACTTGCAGTAGTCTTCAAAGGTTGAGTTTGTTTTGCTTTAGTGAATCCTGGTAGGAGTGTTTTTGATCTTCCTTCTGATATCAAGTTAACTTGAGCTGTGTCAGAGGTTACTTGCTTCTTTGAATATCAGAACTTTTAATTTCTTGACTCTGAACAACTTGAGCTGTGTCAGAGGTTGTTTTAAGAACTTTTCTTGAAGTCAGAGCAAGATTATCTTTGTCATCAGTAATTTCTTCATCTTCAGGAGGTACATAAACTTTAACAGGTTCACCAACCTTTTCTTTACCCTTGGATCTTGGATCTATCTTTGGTTGTGATTTAGCAAATGTTGCTTCAGTTTGTGCCTTTTCTTTAATCACAATACCTTTCAGTTTTGGAAGTGACTTTTTACCAGAAGCTTCGGATTTAGATGTGACTTTCTCTGATTTAAGTCTAGCTTCTTCTTCCTTTAAACTTTCCAAGTCCATTCCTGGATTTTCTTGAAGAAATAACTGTCTTGACATTTCTTCATCAAGATCTAGAAGTTCATCAGAATTTATTCTTTTACCAGTATCAGAACTTAATCTCTTCCCAGTATCAGAACTTATCCTGTGACTTGCAATTTCAGCATTTCTTGATGAGAATCTTTTACTTTGACTATGACCTCCACCCATTCCAGAGTTTCCTTGGTCATCTTTTTCATCATCCTTTCCTTGCAGTGTCTTGTCATCCTTGCATTTGGACTTAATCACTTTCTCCCTCTTTTTGACATCAGCAGGAAGTAGAAGAGAGATAAGCAATTCCACTGAAGATTGGATTTCTGTCAGTTGTGATTGCTGAGAAGCTTGATTTTGCAGAATTTTATCAATCTGTGCTTGTTGGCGATCTTGAGTCTTCTCAATATAAGCAATCCTGTCCATAGATGGTTGAAAGAACTTTTTCTTATCAAGTTTCCAAACTTGTTCTTGTTTGGTAAAGTTCTCCTGAATCTTGTGTATTTCGGCATGAGTAGTTGAATGAAGACCTTGTAGATTTTTAGTACTCAATGCAGTGACACGAAGCTGAGCTTTGAAATCATCAGAATTTAACATTTCATCAGCTTTAGTAAAGTGCTCAGTAAGATGTAACGCAGATGGAATACATGAGACTGAGTTCCATTCCTTAGTCCACTCCTGTCCTGCAGGAGTTTCACTCCAAGGCACTGGTGGTTCCTCTGTAACATACTTCTTTACTAGTTCAGACTTAGAAAGAGGAATGTGTCCTGAAGGACCTGCTGCATCAGTATTTGCAGTTGGAGCAGCATCACCAGTATCTCCAGCATGTGCAGCATCAGAACTTATAGAATCAGCATCATCTGATATAATAGCAGTGTGAGTAGCAATGGAGGCGTCAGCATCCTCTAATTGCTGATCTGATGCTAAGTTCTGATCAACAGCCAAATCCTGATGCTCACCTAAGGTCTGATCATCAGTGTCTAGATGCAGAGAAGGTGACTTAGATAATTCCGGAGTTTTAATAGCATCAGTAACAGTTGTTGGCAAAAGATTTGTTGCTGTTGGAGCTTCTAAGAAAATTACTCCAGGCACAACTAAGTGTTGATCAGCATTATCAGCACTTGTGCCTTGATGACCAAGAGACACAGATGGGAAATTAGCCTTGTCAGATACAGTTTCCTGAGATGGAGTGGATGGAGAAGAAGTAACTGGAGCAAATTCTTTTTCTTGTGAGATCAGAGATTCCTGATCCCCTTCCTTAGCTGCTTTCTCCTCATCATCTGAAACTGGCCTTTTTGCCCTCTGTTTCTTGTATGTCCTTGGTAATTTAGAGTCCTTGGAAGTGTCAGGAATTGTCATTTTTCTAAGCCTCTTGAGAAGCTTAGATCCTCCAAGTTCAGAATCCTTCTGAGAAATCTTTTTCTCAGCTGCAGTTACCACAGGTTCTGAAGAAAGAATTGGTTCCTCAGAATCTGAGTCATCTCTCAAGGTGATCCTCCTCTTCTTCTGAGGTGTGTGAGAAACAGTCTTTGTTCTCTTTGGCTTGGAAGATGTAGGTTTCACATAGGACTTGAGATATGTTCTGAGAGATGGTTGAGAGGTTTGAGGTGGCTGAGTAGAGATGGTAGGTGCTGATGAACCAGGTTCTGATGTTTGAACATCAGAATAAAGTGCAGTGTACTTAACAGGATCATAGGTGATTAAGGCTTGTTTGACAGATAAAGGTATTAAGAGGGGTCTTAACACAGCCTTTTTATTATCAGAAGATAATAAATCAGTAAAAGCTCTCTTAGCTATTCTGAAAGATGGAATGAGATCACCAAAATTTTGGGGGGAATTACAACAAAAATTATAAATAAGCTGACAAAATCTTGCAAAATATACAGTATTGCGATCTTCTGTCATCCTATCCCCAATAAAACCCAAAACTGCACGTGCATAATCAAAATCAGTGTGATTTAGAAGTGCATACCCGATTTGTTGGCTGAATATGGGAATTGCATCAAAATTTGTACATTTGTTGGCGAAAGCTTTGGTAATACAATCAAAGAAGAAACTCCATTCCCTCCGTATGAAAGATCTCTTCAACTGTCCAAGCTTGGTCAATGTTCCTTCATATCCCAGACTAACCATCATATTTTGAAGAACTGAGTCATCAACAGTAGAATAAACACAGTCCTCAGGAAGCTGTAATGCCTGTCTAACCGTAGACAGAGTCACAACATACTCATTTTCCCCTGATGAAAATATTAAACTTGGGGACCCGTGAGCACCACCATTGTCATATACTCCACTCTTCCAAAACTCCAGTACTTGAACCCCAGAAATTGATGTAGGCTCAGTTAGAGCAAACCCAATATCAGAACTTGTGAGAAAGTCCTGAATAAAATGAAGTTCAGAGGGTGCCTCTGTAGTGTGTAGTATCGCAGAGAAGTTATTAGGAACAAACTTTGCTCCATCAAAGAGAATGTCCTTGGGTGCCATTATGTTTTGAAAAGAAAACGGTAACCTGTAATGTGTTTGAGAAAATGCCTCTGAAAAGAAAATCATCAGGAGATGAGAGAGTTTAAAAGTAAAGAGAGAGATAAAATATAATGGTAAATAAAAGATTTGACAATCTTTTGCTCTCTTTTACTTATACACAAAAAGTAACCGTTAAGGACACATGACAGACATGCATTTAAAAGTAGTGGTAAATACCTTGACACCTGTTTTTCATAGAGAAGGCAAAAAGGAATGGGCACGGTAAATAAGGAATAATTACCACCCACTTGCAGTTTTTCAAGGAAAAACAAACCGTTCCACTTACCTAGATTCCATTAATCAAGGTGAATCAGTTTTAATTTAAAATTGAAACTGTTCCCACTAATTCAAATATTTTACTCTGCAATATTAATATTCCGAAAAAAAACTGTGTGTGAGAATGAGTAAAATCAATCAGTTAAGTAAGTACTGATAAAACATTATCAGAACTTAAAATCAGACACAATTTATACGATCATCAGAATATTTATCAGGATTTATCAATGCGTATCAAAATTTCTCAGAGACAAGATCATAAGACTTAAAACAAATTCCATTAATATATCAAAATAATACATTGATGAAATTGAAATTACATCAGAACTTTTACATTCTTGTCCTAAGCTTCTAAATCTAACATCAACAGCCTTAGTCCTAGCTACGAAGCCTGACAAAGCTGAGGATGAAGAAGAACAGGAAGAAGACGAGATTAAGTCATCTTCCTCTTCCTATCTTCGACAAACAAGATAGCGAGTCGAATGATTCGCTCTTGCTGACGGATAGCTTCCCGCCGTTCCGCCTCCAATCGATCAAGATGAAGCTGGTAGTCCATCTCGAAGAACAGAAGTTGGTTCAGCACCGCCTGTGGGACAGAGCCCCATATCTCTTCAGGAATGGCAGTTACATGCCACTCCTGCTGCCAGTCGGCGCAGCTTAGCTCCATATGAAAATTTTGGTAATTCAAAAACATGTTGAATCGAACCATGATGCTTTTGAAAAAGAATATGAAGTTAAGATTGTGAGAAAAATTGATGAAAGGGCTAATGTGAAGTGGCTGATTATATAGGCAAGAGAATGCCAGGAGACGCGAAGATATTTAATGCTGACAGATAGAGTTAAGTCTACCTCGTCTCCCTAGACTTGAAAAAGAATAATAGTCATTTGAAAAGGAATGTGCACATGTAACAAGAGTGAACTGTTCAAGGACGAGTGCCATTAGTCCTAACCATAGACTATTAATCTTCCACTTCAACATTTCGAAATTAATCTGAGACTGTTACCAAATTTTACTCACAGATAAGTCAAGTAAAGGGTTAGACTGAAAAATCAGAACTTAGACCTATACCAGAACTTAACAGTCATCAGAACATAATGTCTTAACTCGAACAAGGAATATCTATCTTAGTAAGTTTTCATACAAGTTCTGAGTTATAGTCTTCAGGACTTAATCATCAGAGCATATAACTAGAACGTGTCCTCAGAATTTGTGCAAAGGGACATAGTGACTGTTTGTCTAAAAGAACATAGACCACCACAAAAATTTCATCATTCATATGGAGTGATTTGTGTGTGCATTAAGCTAAATAACTAATAAAGAGTAAAGTCTGATTTACTTCAGTACATCTTAGAAATAAGTCATAATTAAAATTTTGCTAAAGAGCTGTCATTATCCTGAAACCTACTGATAAATGAGTTCATGCATGAGTCCACCTCAACTGTTTTTGTGCTAATTTTATGCATCTTTGAAATTCTCTTTTACAGTGGCTTCTCAGTGTAAGTGAGTCACGACTGCTTATCAGAATTTATGCTATTATCAGAGTATTTCTCCAGTAATCATAGAGTGTGAACAGTCACCAAGAAAATATTTTGCTTTTCTAATGCATATTTACTTAATACCAGCTATGCACTTGGGTCGTCCCATTCACATTTTTACTCTAGATCTCAAAGGAGTACCTGATATTATTCTTTGATTCTTGTTCTTCTTCTTTTGATAAGTGAGGTTTATCAGCACTTAGTACATTCAGCAGTTTTACTAGAATCAGAACTTAAACAGATGAGTAGCATTATTCTAATTTGGGACTTAGTAATAAGATGAATAAAGTAAACTAAACTAAGCTCAAGTATCAGAATTTGCTTGTGTCATAAGATTTCCACAGAAATAATTACTTCTTTCATGGGATCATTTGTTTATTGAAGACTAGTAGGTCAGTATCTAGCACAATTATCCTCATAGGATTGAATGATTACTTAAACAGATATATCACTTATTAGAGTTAAGAGATATGTATCAGACAACAGTCAGTACTTAAAAACATTTATCAATTAATGCATAGAATATACAAAGAGATTAATTCTGTAAATACTGATCATAAAGTCTGATAACATAGAACAAGTTTAAGCAGATTTAGAGAAAGAACCTGAAATCATTCCAAGTTCATTTACCAATTTTGTAAAGGTAGCTTCACACAGTGGTTTTGTGAAGATATCTGCTACTTGTTGATCTGTGGGAACAAAATGCAATTCCACTGTACCTTCATCCACATGTTCCCTGATGAAATGGTACCTAATGCTGATGTGCTTTGTCATAGAGTGTTGAACTGGATTACCTGTCATAGCAATAGCACTTTGATTATCACAGTAAATAGGGATTTTGAAATATGTTAACCCATAATCCAGTAACTGATTCTTCATCCAAAGAATCTGTGCACAGCAGCTTCCTGCAGCAATATACTCTGCTTCTGCAGTTGATGTGGAAATTGACTTTTGTTTCTTGCTATACCAAGAAACCAACCTGCCTCCAAGAAATTGGCAGCTACCACTTGTGCTTTTCCTGTCAATTTTGCAACCTGCAAAATCTGCATCTGAGTAACCTATTAATTTAAAATCTGATTCTCTAGGATACCATAATCCTAGATCAGCTGTTCCTTTAAGATACTTAAAGATTCTTTTTACAGCTGTTAAGTGAGGTTCTCTTGGATCTGCTTGAAATCTTGCACAAAGACAGGTAGCAAACATGATATCTGGTCTACTAGCAGTTAGATAGAGAAGTGAGCCAATCATACCTCTGTAATCAGTAATATCTACTGAATTACCAGTATCCTTATCCAGTTTTGTTGCAGTGGCCATGGGAGTGGATGCACTTGAACAGTCTTGCATTCCAAATTTCTTCAGCAAGTTTCTGGTGTACTTAGATTGACAAATAAAAGTTCCTTCTTCACTCTGCTTGACTTGAAGGCCCAGAAAATAACTAAGTTCTCCCATCATACTCATCTGATATCTTGACTGCATTAGTTTGGCAAACTTTTTGCAAAGTTTGTCATTTGGAGACCCAAAAATAATATCATCAACATAAATCTGGATCAAAAGTAAGTCCTTGCCATGGTTGAGATAGAACAGTGTTTTGTCAATAGTTCCTCTGTTGAATCCACTTTCCAGAAGAAACTGAGCTAAAGTCTCATACCATGCTCTAGGAGCTTGCTTAAGTCCATAAAGTGCTTTATCAAGCCTGTAGACATAATCTGGATGTTTGGAATCTACAAAGCCTGGAGGTTGTTCAACATATACTTCCTCTTCCAATTCTCCATTGAGAAAAGCACTTTTCACATCCATTTGAAAGACAGTAAACTTTTTGTGAGCAGCATAAGCCATGAATATCCTTATGGCTTCTAACCTAGCAACTGGCGCAAATGTTTCATCATAGTCAATTCCCTCCTGTTGAGAATATCCTTTTGCAACCAGCCTTGCCTTGTTCCTTACAATTATGCCATCACTGTCAGTTTTGTTTCTGAATACCCACTTTGTACCAACAACCGATCTATTCTTAGGTCTTGGCACTAAGGTCCAGACTTTGTTTCTTTTAAATTCATTCAACTCTTCCTGCATTGCTTGCACCCAATCAGCATCTTGAAGAGCTTCTTCCACTTTCTTTGGCTCAGACTGAGAGAGAAAAGAATTGTAAAGACATTCATTCGAAGTACCTGTTCTAGTTCTGACACCTGCCTCAGGATTTCCAATTATCAAATCAGGTGTATGTGATTTTGTCCACTTCCTTGCAGATGGAAGATTTTCTCTAGAACTGGATGCTCCCCCATGATTCATGCTGTCTTCGGTTTCATTTTCTGATGCTCCCCCTGAAACTATGCTCTCTGAGTTGGATCCTTCAGCATTTAGATTTTCAGTACTGTCAGTACTTGGCTTATCAGAACTTGACGAATCAGAATTTGAAGAGCCAGATGTATGTTCTGATGCTTCTTGAGATGTGATAATATCTTGAGTATGCTCCCCCTGCATTGGTGCATCTTCCTTTGACATAGTCACCACAGTTTCAATAACATCAGAGTTTAATCCATCAGAATTTACAGTATCAGGACTTAGACTGTCAGGACTTGAGGTATCAGAATATGAATCTTCATTTTCAAATCTCAGCTGATCATGATCAATGCAATCTTCAAGTCCAGTGATCTTCTTGTCATCAAAAGAGACATTGATAGATTCCATGACCACTTTTGTTCTCAAATTATAGACACTGAAGGCTTTTGTAGAAAGTGGATATCCAACAAAGATTCCCTCATCAGCTTTTAGATCAAACTTGGATAGCTGTTCAGGATGAGTCTTGAGAACAAAACACTTACATCCAAATACATGAAAGTATTTGAGATTTGGCTTCTTGTTCTTCACCATCTCATATGGTGTTTTTCCATGCTTGTTAATGAGTGTTGCATTTTGAGTAAAACAAGCAGTCTGCACAGCTTCAGCCCAGAAATAGGTTGGAAGCTTTGCTTCTTCAAGCATTGTTCGTGCAGCTTCAATGAGAGTTCTATTCTTCCTTTCAACAACTCCATTTTGCTGTGGAGTTCCAGGAGCAGAAAATTCCTGCTTTATTCCATGATTTTTGCAGAACTCTTCCATTATCAGATTCTTGAATTCAGTGCCATTATCACTCCTCAAAATTTTCACAGAATCTTTGATCAATTTATCCAGATGTTTGACATGATCAATCAGGATAGATGCAGTTTCACTTTTTGTGTGCAAGAAATACACCCATGTGTATCTGGTGAACTCATCTACTATGACCAACGCATATTTCTTCTTTGCAATAGACATGACATTCACTGGACCAAATAGATCAACATGAAGTAGATAATAAGGCTCAAGAATTGATGATTCAGTCTTGCTCTTGAACGAAGATTTTCTTTGTTTAGCCTTCTGACATGAGTCACAAAGACCATCAGGAACAAACACTGATTTTGGAAGTCCTCTCACAAGATCTTTCTTGATCAGTTCATTTATCTTGTTGAAGTTTAAATGAGAGAGTTTCTTGTGCCAATTCCAGCTTTCTTCAGTTGAGGCTCTACTCACTAAACAGATTGCAGAACCATCAGAACTTGTTGAAAGCTTAGCTTCATAAATGTTACCACGCCTGAATCCCTTCAGAACAATTTTTTCTTTAGATTTACTAACTATTTCACAATGTTCTGCAAAGAAATCAACATGATAACCTCTGTCACAGATTTGACTTATACTCAGTAAGTTGTGTTTAAGTCCTGAGACCAGAGCTACATCTTTAATGATGACATTCCCAAGATTGATATTGCCATATCCCAAAGTTTTTCCAATGTTGCCATCTCCATAAGAAACACTTGGGCCAACTTTCTCCACAAAGTCTGATAGCAGGGCCTTATTTCCAGTCATATGTCCTGAACATCCACTGTCCAGAACTAAAATATTTTTCCTGTTGCCCTGCAATCAAAAAGACCACTAATTATTAGTTTTAAGGACCCAGACTTGCTTGGATCCTTTGGCCTTTTTAGGTTTGTTAACATTTGCAGCGGATTTAGCATCAGATTTTATGTTAACAGTTTTCTTATCAGAACTTATACTACCAGACTTTGAATCAGAACTTACACTAGAAGGAATAACAGAAACTTTCTTTAAAGAAGGTTTTATTTGATAATAATCATAGTACAAACTATGACATTCCTTACAAGTATAAATGGAATGCCATAAACTACCACAATGAAAACAAGGATTTTGTGGTTTGTATCTAACAGACTGACTCTTAACTCCTGATTTTGAAGAAAAGGAGTTAATATTCTTATTCTTCCTGCAAAAAGAAGCCAGATGGTTAGAACTTCCACAGTTATGACACGCTTTCCTAGGAGCATCAGGAACAGATTTATAGTTATTGCTTTTATTCACACCTTCCTTTCCATTCCTGTTTTTCCTAGGTGATTTTACCTTGTTTGCATTCTTAACATCTTTCAGCTTATGCTTAAGCTGCTTCTTTGTCATTAAGCCTATGTTAACTTCAGCTGACTTTTCCTGTTTCAGTTTGTCAGAAGCTAATTCCTTTTTAACTTCTGATTTCTCATTTTCAGATTTTTCAGTTACAAACTTAACAGGTTTTAACTTCGGCTTTTGCTTATCAATAGGCTTAATTTCTAGAGTTCCTTTTTCATTTTTATTTTCTCCATAACCTAAGCCCTCTTTCCAGTTTCCACTGCTTAGCAAATTTTGAGTTGTTTTGCCAGAGTTAGTCCAAGTTCTGATAATCTCTCTCTCCTTTTCTAACTCAGTTTTTAGAGATTCATTCATTTTTAGCACTTCATCCCTAACATAAAAAGCATCATCTCTATCCTTCTGAGTTTGATGGAACATGACTAACTCTTTTTCTAAGAAATCATTTCTTTTCCTAAAAGCAAGATTTTCAGAAGTTAATCTTTCACATGTTAAAGTTTGATCTCTATAACTAACAAACATGGTTTTAAGATATCTTCTCAACTCATTAATATCATCAGTATGAAAAGCATAAGTAGTCTGAGGTACCTTTGTTTCAGCAGCTTCAGAACTGCTCTCAGAACTTGATTTATCAGCATTTGCCATCAATGCATAGTTCTCCTCACTTTCAGAGTCTGAGGTGTCTGTCCAGCTTTTCTGCTTTGTGACAAGAGCTTTGCCTTTGTCACTCTTGGTCTTCTTGCAATCAGGAGATATGTGGCCTTTCTCACCACAATTATAACATTTAACATTAGCGTAATCTCCTCTGTCAGACTTTCCTCCTCTTCCTTCAGATCTTCTGAAATTCTTCTTATCAGAACTTATGCCTTTCCTGGAAAACTTCTTTCCCTTCCTGAACTTCCTGTATGCAATTATTGTGATTCCTTTCACCATAAGAGCACACAGCTTCATCATCTCCTCATCAGCATCAATTTCAGGCAAGCTTTCAGAATCTGAGTCATCATCACTCTCAGAACTTGATGACTCAGTATCAGACTTTATGATAAGAGCTTTACCCTTGTCTTTCTTTGTGGAAGGTGGTTTGGGGGATTCCTCTTCAGCCTTGAGAGCAACTGTCCTTGACTTTCCTCCTTTCCTCTTGCTTCTTTGTTCCATCTCAAGTTCATGAGTCTTGAGCATTCCATAGATTTCATCAAGAGTTGTTTCATCAAGATTGTAGTTGTCTCTTATTGTTGTTGCCTTCAAATCCCAACATTCAGGAAGAGCTAACAGGAATTTAAGGTTTGTATCTTCAAGATCATACTCCTTATTAACCAATGACAAGTCATTCAAGAGTTTGACAAATCTATCATATACATCAATCAATGACTCATTAGTCCTAGAGTCAAAGTGTTCATACTCTTGAGTGAGTATTGTCTTCCTATTCTTCTTAACTGTTTCAGTTCCTTGACACCTTGTCTCCAGTGCATCCCATATCTCCTTAGCAGTCTTGCAGTTGATTACCCTGTTTGACATTACATTATCAATGGCACTATGCAATAAGTGTCGTACCTTGGCATCCTTAGCAATAGATGCTATATCTTCAGCAGTGTAATCACTCTTTTCCTTTGGTACGGTCTTTGCTGCTTCACCTGCAACTACAACAGCGAGCTTGGTAGGTTTGTGAGGCCCTTCCTTGATTCTATCAAGGTATTATGGATCTATTGCTTCCAGAAACATGGTCATCCTTACCTTCCATATGGGATATTCAGATGGTCTCAATATGGGAACTCTGATAGTCTCATATCGACTCTGAGTTGATGTCTTTGATGATTCCTCAGTTTTGGTAGGCTTAGTTGGAGTTTCTGTGTCAGACATGATTGTGTTTGGATCTTTAACTGTATGTGTGTTAACAGAAGGCTCTGATACCACTTGTTAGGTCACACTTTCACTGTAGAGGGGGTGAATACAGTGTTTATTACAATCAAATCAAACTTCAAGAACTTATGTAACAGAAAACAAACTTTATTGAAACAATAAACTCTGTTACAATCTGGAACTGTTATCTCTCAGTGATGAACAAAATATCACGAGAGTTGCTAGGGTTACAGTAAATAATATTCTCGATAATGATAACACTTATAGTGTAAACCCTATGTCTGTGTTTATATATTACACAGTTACAAGATAATCGCTAATTGATATGGAATATAATTCTGCTTCCTAATATATATCAATCAGATATCTTTCTTTCCAAGTATTCCATTCTTTACGGAATTCCTTCTTCATGCATATCTCTTCTTATGTTTATCTTGATCTTCTTAACTTTAATCAGCTACTGTCCTTATCTGATCGTCCTTCAGCACTTAAGTTCTGATATCTATCTCCTGATGCTTATCTCCTGATAACATAAGTACTGATATCCCTTAAGTTCTGACGTCCAGTATAAGTACTGATCAGTTAAGTACTGATTTGTTCTGTTCAAATAAGATCTGAAATCTAAACATAAAACATATTAGCCATGACATTATCAAATATATCTAACAAGATCCTACAGGGAATTCACAATATAAAGTATTTAATATATTTAAGAAATGCCAAGAAACACAGAAGTTTAAAGAAAAATAGTGATAACCAGGTATAAGAAGAAAATTTCAAAATGGATTAGGAAGTGTTTGACATGTCAAAGAATTAAGGCAAAGTATCGGAGGCCTAGTGGACAAGGCAGACTAAGGAGTGGTTTTACAATAAGCAAATCGTAAAGTGTACCAGTGATGTTATTGGAGAAAAGGGATAAAATTATGAGATTGTGTACTGATTATCGGGAGTGTAACAAAACAAGGAATAAGAATAAGTAACCCTTATAAAGAATTGATTACTTACGAGACCTAATTCAAGAAGTGTCTTATATCTCGGGGATTAACTTAAGATCCGACCTGAGGACATATCAGAGATTGCTATTAAAATGAGTTATGAGTATTACAAGCTCTGGTGATATTAGGTAAATAACAAGTGTATCAATTGTCTATAAGGAATTAAGGAACATGGTGTATAAGGAGTACTTGGATAAGCAAATTATATTTATTGACAACATCCTCAACTATTCAAAGAATAAGAAAGTCTGTGTAGAAGGCCCAAGGATTTTCCTCCAAAGATTATAAGGAAAGCAACTATACGTTGAGTTTTCAAGTATGAAATTTTGACCAAGGTTAACAAAAGAGTCTGATTAATCCATTAACAACTACCTAAACGAAGCCGTATGGTAACAGATGCCTTGTGCAGAAAGAAAGGATTGAATGTAATTAAAGACCACTGAGGAGTTAATAAACAAATTGGAAATAATGGCATATGAAGTTCAAATACCTAAGGGTGATAATAAATGAATATATGAGATTACTTTTCAGCCTTAACTGATAGAAATGAATAAGAGATGTTTAAATATTTGGAAACTAAGTTGAAAATGAGCACCGCCTATCATCCTTAAACGAAGGGTCAAAGTGAAGAAGTGATTCAGGAGATATAAGATATGTTGAGAGGTTGAGTTTTAAGGAAAACTGGGATGATCATTTATCATTAATGTCAGCTTTAGAATGCCACTTTACCAAGCCTTATGTGGACGAAAGTTTAGGTCCCCACTTTATTGAGATGAAGTGGGAGAAAGGAAGTCGTAAATTCTTAAGTTAATTCAGCACACCAAGGGCGTGGTGATATTGATTGAAGCAGCTCGGAATAGACAAAGAAAGTAAGCAGAGGTGTATCGAGAGAGAGTATGAATATAAAAATAGGACCAGTAGTGTTAGTAAAAGTTTCACCTTGACAGAGATTGGATAGGTCTGAATAGAAGGGACAAGTTGAGTCCTAAATTAGTGAACCATTCGAGGTATTGATAAATATAGATAAAGTTGTTCATGAGTTGATGTTACCGTTACAACAGTATATACATATAAGGTATTATGCGTATTAATGTTAAGGCGATAAGTATCTGATTTGAATCAAGTGATTAATTAAGAGCTAATGGGCTCTTGTCCAAGTTGTTCAAATTCTTAATCGTTAAAGGCGAGTCCCTGGAAATGAATGTATATCTATAGTGAGTACGTTTGAACCCTCGAGTAGAAGAGTCTACTTGGGAACTAGAGTCAGATATGCTTGACAAATATCCTCACTTGTTTAGTTAGATCAGATTCTGAGGACATAATCCTTTTAAGGGGGAAGGATGTAATATCTGGAATATAACATGTAAATATTTTTGTTAATAAGTGAATTATGTGTATAGCCTCTGTTAGCTTTGTGTTGTTTTATTATGTTAGGTCACACACACTGTAGAAGGGGGCTGAATACAATGTAGAGTATAATCAAATCGAATTAAAAACACAAGTATGAAACACATAATAATCTTATTAATAAAACAGTGTTACAATGGAACTGTACTCTCTCAGCGATGAACAAATATCACGAGAGCTGCTAGGGTTACAATGTATAATATTCTCGATTAAGATAACACTTCTAGTGTAAACCCTATGCTGTATTTATATAGACACACAGTTACAAGATAATCTTCTAATTGATATCGAATATGATTCTGTGTCCTAAAATATATCAACTAGTTATCTTTTCTTCCAAGTATTCTATTCTTCATAGAATTATTCTCCATGCATATCTCTTCTTGTTTTAGTCTTGATCTTCTTTCCTTTCAATCAGCCGCCTTCCTTATCTGAATGTCTTCTTAAGTCCTGATATTATCTCCTGATATATATCTTCTGATATCTTAAGTTCTGACTTCAGTATAAATACTGATTTCCAGTTAAGTCCTGATTTGTTCTATTAGTCAAGATCTGAAAACTAAACACAAATCATCATTAGACATGACATCACAAATATATCTAACAATCTCCCCCAACTTGTAAATTAGCATAATATACAATTTCAATAGATATTTGATAATGTCAAAAACATTAAGTACAAATGCATATGAGAATTTGACTAAATAACTACAACTCACATTCCTTGTAGCTTTTACCATCCTTAAAGTCTAATATCAGCTTTAGCCTGTATATACTTTAAAATTTATCAGCTGTAGTTCTTGATTTGGCTTCAGTGTATGATCTCTCTAATGTCAGGAGTTGTTCTGAGATAGTTCTTCAACAGAGTTCTCTCAGTATATTCAAGTTCATTTTGCATCCTCCTTTTTACATCTTTAATTTCAACTGTATCTTCACCTGTTTGAAAGATAGCAGCCCTGAGATCATTTATTTTTTCTTTCCTTATCTCCTGATCCAGTCTGATTACATAGGCTTTATCAGACTCTAGATTGAATTCAAGTCCCTTAATACCAAGAAATGTAGTGATTTTAGCAGTATTAGGCTTCATCTCAACAATATCACCATTGTGAGCTCTGTACTTAGGACATTATGGTTTGTCAGACTTTATAGAGTAAAGTTTCTTCTGCCTTTGAATATTAGATTTTAAATAACTGGCAGCACCATCTGTTGAACTATTCTTCACTTGAAGTAGAAATAACACATGTTGCAATTCTTCAAAGTACTTCAAACGAATAACATTCTTTCTAATGTGGAATACCCTCCCATCTGTCATGAAATATATCATTACATCTTCTTTCAATACAGAGTGGTAAACCATTTGTACAGACTCCAGTTGATTCAATCTTTCAGGAGTTGTTCCTACTCCTATTTCAGAAAGAGATGTAGGAGCTAAGGTAGAATTGTTTACTCTCTTTTCTTTAGAACTACCCAATCCTAATCTGTCTCTTGCTTCCTTTCCTCAAATAACTCTTGCTTCAAAACCATTTGATGTAGTCTTCAAAGGTTGAGTAGACTGTTGAGCTTTAGTGTACCCAGGTAGTAGAGTTTTTGAAGGTTTAACATGAGCAATATCAGAGGTTTCCTTTTCTTTATCTTCTGATATCAAGCCAACTTGAGCTCTGTCAGAGGTTTCTTGCTTCATTGTCATATCAGAATTTACTAAGTCCTGATTTTGAACTACATGAACACTGTCAGAGGTTGTTTGAATATTCTTCTTCTTTTTCAAAATCAGACTAGTATCTTCATCAAAAATTACTTGTTCATCCATGGTTGGCAGATAGATTTTTACAAAATCATCAACTTTAGCTTTGCCCTTGAACCTTGGATCTATCTCCATTTGTGATTTAACTTTGAATTCTAATTTAGTTGCCTCAGAGTTTGACTTCTCTTTAATCACAATGCCCTTAGGCTTTGGAGGTTGTTTTGCAGTAATAGAAGCTTTAGACTTAGATTTGACATTTTCTGCTTTAAGTCTGGTTTCTTCTTCCTTCAGACTTTCAAAGTCCATTCCTGGATTGTCTTTGAGAAATAGTCTTTTAGAAATTTCTTCATCCAGCTTCTGTAACTTGGGGTCTTGGTAGTAGACTGATGTTTCCTTCCCCTTAAGCTTCAGTGTCTGCATAAACTTCTGTGATTCTTGACTCTCACCCTGTATCAGAACATCAGGCTTAGTCAGAACTTGTTTATCAGAACTTTTTCTTCTATCAGCATCAAAACTTGATCTATGTGTAAAAGTTCCTGCTTTCCTAGATGAAGAACTTTGCTTTGACTATGACCTCTACCCCTTTCAGAGTTTCCCTGGTCTTCATTATCATCATCCTTACCCTTTAGTGGTTGATCAGATTTGTATTTGGAATTAATCACTTTCTCCCCCTTTTTGGCATCATCAGGTAGAAGGAGAGAGACAAGCAATTCCACAGAGTTTTGGATTTCATTGAGTTGAGCTTGTTGAGCAGCTTGATTCTTTAAAACATCAGATATTTGAGCTTGCTGCTTTTCTTGAATCTTTTCTATATACCCAATGCGGTCAAAGGTTGGCTTTATCACAAGTTCAGATGCATGAACCCGTGCTTCAATTGTTTCCTCAAATCATCAAAATTGATTATTGACCACTATTAAATCAAAACATTCATCACAGGATAAAGTTAAAAATGATGAAGTAAAGATTAACAAATTGCAATTAAAACATGCACATTCACATAATTTGAGAAACAAAGACCAAATATTATAATTTAAAGAAATTTCATTAATATATCAGATGAGTTCATTTCATGAAATTTATCAATTACATGCAAAAATTACAAGATTGTCCTATTCTAAAAATTCTTAACATCAACAACCTTAGTCCTAGTCTAAGAAGACCTAACGACTAACTCCTTCTGCTGCTGACGAAGAGCACTGCAAGACGGATAATCCGTTCTTGCTGACGGAGAGCTTCTCTCCTTTCCTCTTCCAGATGATCACAATGGAGGTGATAGTCCATATAAAAGAATAAGAGGTCTGTGTGAACCTCTTGTGGAACTGAGTTCCAGATTTCGTCAGGAATGACAGTTACATGCCACTCATGCCGCCAATCATCACAACTCAACTGGATATTGAAAGTATCATAGTTCAGGAGCAAATTGAAATGAACCATGTTTTAGATGAGTATATAAAAAGAGTGAGTTTTTGAGAAAAATGGAAGATGTATTGGCTGGAATGAATAGTTGGTTTAAATAGCCAATAGAATACCAAGAGACGCGAGGAGTATTTAATAATTACAGGTAAAAATAATGATACCTCGTCTCCCTAGACCAATGTGTAATAATATCAGTCAGTAAAAGATCTAAAGCCAAAGTTAAGGGGAATGGGAAATAATGAACAATTACTGTGCACATGTAGGTTTTCAAGACATAAACGTTAACCACTAACCCATAATGATTATTACTGCATTATCTCACGTAAACCAATATTCTGATAAAATATAACCTTTCAAGTAGTGACCAAAAAATAAATCAAGTAAATAAATACTGCCACGTAAGCATCAGAACTTGATTATTATCATAATTTAAAGGTCATCAGAATATGGCTTCTTAACTCAAAAAGTGAATATTTATGTCTGTAATTCTTCACACAAATACTGATATGGTTTCATCAGAACTTAATCATCAGAACTTCCATCAGAACTTGTCCTCAGAATTTATGCAACTGACATAAAATTTTCATCTAAAACAACATGTATCACCACAGTAATTTTCATCATTCATATGAAGTGTAAGTGTGTGCATTAAGCTAAATACCAGACAAAGAGTAAAGTCCGATTCACTTCAATACATCTTAGAAATAAGGCATAACTAAGAACTTTGCTTAGAATCTGTCATTAGTTTGAAGTCTACTATAGAATGAGTTCATGCATGAGTCCACCTCAACTGTTTTGTGCTCATTTTATGCATCTTTTGAAATTTCTTTTTACAGTGGCTTCTCAGTGTAAGTGAGTCACGACTGTGATAAGTGGCATTTTATACCACTTAGAACGTCTTAAAATGGCTTAAAATGGTGTCTTGAAATCAAGTATTTTGTGTATTTGATGCGTTTTTCTAGTGTTTATGCATTTCAGGGTATTAGTTGCATTTCGGGGGAGGAATCATCAAGAATAAGCCTTGGCATGTGTTCACCATTGCGAGAGGAAAGGAACGGGCAGATTACGGCGAAGAAACGGAGCAAACTTGGATTTTTTCCAGTAGAGGCCTGCGCGCCCGCGTAGCTATGCTGAGCGGCCGCGCAGTAACCTGCGCGCCCGCGCAGCTATGCTGAGCGGCCACGCAGGGTCGGGAATTTTGCTGAATTATTTTAGACTTCTACTTCTGTTTGGCTTCCAACTTCTATGTAATCTGAGTTTTATGGACTATTATATAAGTAGATTTGAGACATTTTCACATGGGGGATTGAAAAAAAGAGGATTGTGTTTTACGCAAGAAGCGAAGGAGATAATGAAGAAGACCGATTTAGCACACCGCAACGAAGAGGAAGCATATTTTCTTGTGATTCTTGTTTCGTTGTAACGTTGGATGCTAGTTTTCTTGCTTTGACTTATTTACTCTTGTGACGTACTCTGTTTTAATATAATTAGTTTAGTTATTATTTTCTTGTGTTTGTTTATCATGATTTCATATGAACCCATGATGGCAATAAGTTCTATTATGGGCTAATCGTGATCATGGGGTTGCAACGGATTTATTATGGAATTCTTTAGTTAATTGTTTAATACTTTAGTGTGTGATGATTGCATGATATCTAGTATTGGTTGTGCATATTCGTCTTATGTGCGTCACGAACATATAAGATAGGGTGTTAATCTCTTGTGAAGCGACGGTGGATCTTGAGATTTAGAACTTGCCATGCTAGCATAGGTTCATGTACGTTGTGCATGATTAGTGGGTAACTCTAACAGTTTTATTTGCCCTATGTAATCAAAAAGAATAACTTGTGCTTAAATCATTGTGTTGTCAATTTCTGTAGACATATGGGAACTCAACATAATTGATGACTATTCGACTTCTATCTTAATTGTGGATGCTTGGTAGAATGGTATTAGTACAATGAAAGTTGGCTTTTATCAGTTTCGTGTTATTTGATTAATATCATCACTGTCACATGCTAAAGGTAATAACAATGGCTATAGAAGGAAGTAATAATGAAGTTGTGATCTCATGAGTGCTTTATTATTGATAAATTGAAGTGTTAGTTAAGTGGTTAATTAAGTAGTTAATTATAGTTAATATTTAATCAACAATTTTAAGTGTTATTATCTTAACATTGAGAAGTAATCATACATTGGTGAGTGAGTTTAATTAGACAATAATTTAGTCTGAGTCTCTGAGGGAACGAACTAGAAAGTATTCTATATTACTTGCGAACGCGTATACTTGCGTGAATATTAGCGCGTGTTTTCGCCCTAACAAGTTTTTGGCGCCGCTGCCGGGGACTCGGCGTATTTGTTTAGTTTATGTACTTACCATCATTGGTCATTAGGACTCAGTGATTAGGACGTAGTAGTTACTTATTTTTTTTCTTCTTTTTTTTTTGGTTGTGTTTCAGGTACTTTAGCAAGCGTTTATGCAAACTTGTTCTCGTGCTCGCAAGAGGACTTTAGATACAGCTGAGGAGACAGACGAAGTTCTTGATATTACGGAGAAGTTAGATTTTGAGGATTCGGAATCAGGAACTGAGCAGAAAGAACCAGTAAATATGGGAGATCGTATTGTTCAAGCTGAGCCAGCTCTCATGGATTTTTCTCGGCCTAAAATTGATGACATTCAGTCAAGCATCCTTCATCCGGCTATTCAAGCTAACACCTTTGAAATCAAGCCGGGCACTATTCAGATGGTGCAGAATTCTGTTTCTTTTGGAGGAGCGGCAACTGAAGACCCCAACATGCACATAAGGAATTTTGTCGAGATCTGCAGCACTTTTAAGTATAATGGCGTGACTGATGAGGCTATCAAGTTGAGGCTTTTCCCATTCTCACTAAGGGACAAGGCTAAAGACTGGTTACATTCTGAACCAGCTGGGTCCATCACTACGTGGCAAGATCTTGCGCAAAAGTTTCTGGTGAAGTTTTATCCGATGGCAAAGACTGCTGCTATGAGGAGTGCTCTTACTCAGTTTGCGCAGCAACCTACGGAGTCTATGTGCGAGGCTTGGGAACGCTACAAGGAAATGTTGAGAAAATGTCCACATCATGGAATGCCGGATTGGATGGTGATAACTGGTTTTTATAATGGTTTGGGGGCTCAATCTCGGCCCATGCTCGATGCAGCAGCTGGAGGCGCCTTATGGGCTAAAAGCTATACTGAGGCGTATAATCTTATAGAGACGATGGCTGCAAATGAGCATCAAAACCTAACTCAGAGGATGACGTCAGGCAAGGTAGCAGGTATTCTGGAAGTTGATGCAGCCACCGCTATTGCAGCCCAGCTCCAAGCGCTATCAATGAAGGTTGATTCTTTGGCTACGTATGGAGTTAATCAAATAGCTATGGTTTGTGAGCTTTGTGCAGGTTCTCATGCTACGGATCAGTGTTCTCTTGTAAATGAATCTGTTCAGTATGTGAATAATTATCAGCGACAACAGCAGCCTGTGCCAGCGACCTATCATCCTAACAACAGAAATCATCCAAATTTCAGCTGGGGGAATAATGAGAATGCTATTCAGCCACCATATCAGCAAGGAGTGAGTAAACAGTTTAACCCACCTGGATTCCAGCAACCACAACAGTATGCTACAAGGCAATCATATCCTCAACAAGGAAGTATAGCTGCACCTACTAGTGCTGATTTTGAGGAACTTAAGCTGTTGTGCAAGAGTCAGGCAGTTTCTATCAAGACCTTGGAAAATCAAATCGGTCAATTAGCCAATGCAGTGCTCAATCGTCAACCTGGCACTCTTCCCAGTGACACGGAAGTACCAGGCAGGAAGGAAGCTAAAGAGCAAGTTAAGGCTATTACCTTAAGGTCTGGAAAAGTAGCTGATGCTGAAAAGGCAAAAGAATTAGAAGCTGAAATTAGAGGTGAAGAATCTAAGCAAAAGGAGAAAGCGGCGGAACCAAGGAAGACTACTGTTGAACACACTCTACCTGAGGCTAATACAGGGGAGAAACAGCTCTATCCTCCACCACCTTTTCCTAAGAGATTGCAGCAACAAAAGCTGGATAGACAGTTCGGGAAGTTTCTGGAGGTGTTCAAGAAACTTCACATCAATATACCTTTTGCTGAAGCTCTTGAACAAATGCCTAGTTATGCGAAGTTTATGAAGACTATTCTTTCAAGGAAGGTGAAACTGGATGACCTTGAAACCGTTGCTCTCACGGAAGAATGCAGCGCTGTTCTGCAACAAAAGTTACCACCAAAACTGAAAGATCCAGGAAGCTTCACCATTCCTTGCACAATTGGCAATCTGACGTTTGACAAGTGCCTTTGTGATTTGGGAGCAAGCATTAATCTGATGCCGTTGTCGATCTTTAAAAAACTGGATCTGCCTGATCCAAAACCCACGTACATGTCACTACAAATGGCTGACCATTCCATTACTTACCCAAGGGGCATAGTTGAGGATGTGCTCGTCAAGGTGGATAAGCTCTTCTTTCCTGCAGATTTTGTTATTCTGGATTTTGAGGAAGATAAGAAGATTCGCATAATCTTGGGAAGGCCTTTCTTGGCTACTGGCCGTACCTTGATAGATGTGCAAAAAGGGGAACTTACTATGCGGGTCCAAGATCAGGATGTGACCTTCAACGTATTCAAGGCAATGAAATTCCCTACAGAAGATGAGGAGTGCTTAAAAGTGGATGTGATTGATTCTGCGGTTACTTCGGAACTCGATCACATGCTAATGTCTGATGCATTGGAAAAGGCCTTAGTGGGGGATTTTGACAGCGATGATGAAGATAGCAACGACCAATTACAATATCTGAACGCTTCTCCCTGGAAGCGAAAGCTGGACATACCATTTGAATCTCTTGGTACTTCTGACCTCAAGAACGCCAAAGGGAAGCTCAAACCATCAATAGAGGAAGCACCTACCTTGGAGCTCAAGCCATTACCTGAACACTTGAGGTATGCTTTTTTAGGTGATTCATCTACGTTACCTGTTATTATTTCATCTGACCTTTCAGGTAGTGAGGAAGACAAGCTCTTAAGGATTTTGAGAGAATTCAAATCGGCTATAGGATGGACCATAGCAGACATCAAGGGGATAAGTCCTTCATATTGTATGCATAAAATTCTGCTAGAGGAAGGTAGTAAGCCAACTGTGGAAAAACAGCGAAGACTGAATCCCATCATGAAGGAGGTGGTGAAGAAAGAAATTCTGAAATGGCTAGATGCAGGCATCATTTATCCTATTTCTGACAGCTCATGGGTGAGCCCCGTACAATGTGTACCTAAGAAGGGAGGTATCACTGTGGTCGCAAATGAAAAGAATGAGCTCATCCCTACTCGAACAGTTACAGGATGGAGAGTATGCATGGATTATAGAAAATTGAACAAAGCCACAAGGAAGGATCACTTCCCCCTTCCATTTATTGATCAGATGCTTGACAGATTGGCGGGTCATGAGTATTTTTGTCTTCTGGATGGTTATTCCGGGTATAATCAGATTTGTATTGCACCAGAGGATCATGAAAAGACTACCTTCACTTGTTCATTTGGCACGTTTGCTTTTCGCAGAGTTTTGTTTGGGTTATGTGGCGCCCCGGCCACCTTTCAGAGATGTATGATGGCTATATTCTCTGACATGATTGGAAATAACGTCGAAGTGTTCATGGATGACTTCTCCGTCTTTGGACACTCATATGATGAATGTTTGAATAATCTGCGCGCCGTACTCAAAAGATGCGTGGAAACTAATTTGGTGCTTAATTGGGAGAAATGTCATTTTATGGTGCGTGAAGGCATTATCCTTGGGCATAAGGTCTCTAGCAAGGGTCTGGAGGTGGACAAGGCCAAAGTGGGAGTCATTGAAAATCTTCCCCCATCTAGTTCTGTGAAAGGAATCCATAGTTTTCTTGGTCATGCGGGTTTTTATCGGCGATTCATCAAGGACTTTTCAAAGATATCTAAGCCGTTGTGCAATTTGCTTGAGAAAGATGTGCCGTTCAAATTTGATGATGAATGTTTGGCAGCATTCGAGACTCTCAAGAAGAGTTTGATCACGACACCAGTCATTACAACACCAGATTGGACAGAACCATTTGAGATGATGTGTGATGCGAGTGATTATGCGGTAGGTGCAGTTCTGGGACAGCGCAAGAAAAATCTCTTCCATGTGGTCTACTATGCGAGTAAGACTTTAAATGGTGCCCAATTGAACTACACCACTACTGAGAATGAGCTTTTGGCTATAGTCTTTGGCTTTGAGAAATTTCGATCTTATCTGCTTGGTACAAAAGTAACAGTATTCACTGATCATGCAGCTATTCGCTATCTGGTTTCTAAGAAGGATTCGAAGCCGAGACTCATTCATTGGGTGCTTTTACTTCAGGAATTTGAGTTAGAGATCAAAGATAGAAAAGGTACTGAGAATTAAGTAGCTGACCATCTCTCTAGGTTGGAGAATCCCGATTCTACTTCACAAGATAGGACGTTAATCAATGAATCTTTTCCGGATGAGCAGTTATTTGCAATTCAGGAGGAAGAACCATGGTTTGCAGATATTGTAAACTATCTCGTTAGCAATATAATGCCTCCTAATTTGACATCCGCTCAAAAGAAGAAGTTTCTGCATGAGGTGAAGTGGTATATGTGGGATGAACCATATTTGTTTAGACAGGGAGCTGACCAGATCATCAGGAGATGTATCCCGTTCTGTGAGACGGAGGGGATATTACGAGACTGGCATTCCACAGTTTATGGTGGACACTATGGCGGTGAGAAGACGGCAGCTCGTATTCTGCAAGCAGGTTTTTTCTGGCCTACTTTGTTCAAGGATGCTCATCAGTTTGTTTTAAGGTGTGATCGTTGCCAAAGAGTGGGAAATTTGTCAAGGAAGGATGAAATGCCATTAAATGTGATGCTTGAAGTCGAGGTCTTTGATGTATGGGGAATCGATTTCATGGGGCCTTTTATCTCGTCTTACAATAATCAGTACATCTTGCTGGCAGTCGATTATGTCTCAAAATGGGTCGAAGTTAAAGCTTTACCGACAAATGATGCAAAGCCAGTGCTAAATTTTCTTCATAAGCAAATTTTCACAAGGTTTGGAACACCTCGGGTAATCATAAGTGATGAAGGATCGCATTTTTGCAACCGTAAGTTCACTTCTATGATGCAGCGTTATAATGTGAATCATCGAGTAGCTACTGCCTATCATCCGCAAACAAATGGTCAAGCGGAAGTGTCTAACAGAGAGATAAAGCGCATTCTAGAGAAGGTTGTTTGTCCGTCAAGGAAGGATTGGTCTTTAAAGCTCGATGAAGCTGTTTGGGCTTACAGAACAGCATACAAAACTCCACTTGGGATGTCACCATTTCAGTTGGTGTACGGAAAGGGATGTCATCTACCTGCGGAGCTTGAGCATAAGGCCTACTGGGCATTGAAGAAGTTGAACCTGGATTTAGATGCAGCTGGTAAGAAAAGAATGCTTCAGCTTAATGAACTGGATGAATTTCGACTTCAAGCGTACGAAAATAACAAAATGTATAAGGAAAAGGTGAAGAGGTGGCACGATAGGAAGCTACATCCAAAGTTATTTGTGCCAGGGTAACAAGTTCTCTTATTCAACTCTCGGCTCCGACTTTTTCCTGGGAAGTTGAAATCAAGGTGGTCTGGACCTTTTATTGTCAAAACTGTATTTCCACATGGAGCGGTGGAAATTTTTGAGAATGATCCGGACCAAGCATTCAAGGTTAACGGTCAGCGGTTGAAGCACTACTATGGGGACATGGCAAACCGAGAAGTGGTTAACGCCATTTTGTTGACTACTTGAGCAGGGTACGAAACGTCAAGCTAATGACGAAAAAGAAGCGCTGCGTGGGAGGCAACCCATGAATTATTGTTACAGGAACCCTTAGAAGTTAATAACCTATCCAAAAACACAAAAAAATCAGAAAACAGGGGCTGAAAATTTTTTTTTCCAGTGACCCCCTGCGCGCCCGCGCAGCTATGCTGAGCGGCCGCGCAGCAAGCTGAGCGCCCGCGCAGCTATGCTGAGCGGTCGCGCAGGGGTCGAGTACCAGAAATTTTTTTTACAGTTCAGAAAAAAAAAACACAAAAACAGTTTTAGCCCATAAACCCATGATTTATTCCCACTACCCCATCATTTTATCCCTTAATTACCAAATCCTAATCTAATCCACACCCTATATATACATACACCTATCCTACATATCTCCCACAAAACTTCCTACACTTAAACCCTCTCACAAACATCAAATATCAGTTCTTACACGCTTTTATTCACGAATCAATGGCACCCAAGAGAGCACGCACTATTGACAGCAGCAGCACAGTTCCTATTGCTGATTCATCGAGGGGTACTGCTGCAAGGCCTCGGTTAACTGACAGAGCCGCAGAGGAGGAGTACAATAGGCTGTTGGGGAAGCCGATTCTGAAGGAGAGGGGGTTTTTTCCATCGGGGAGGGATGGTGAATTGCTACCCATGATTGCAGAAAAGGGGTGGATAGCTTTTTATGAGTCACCCGAAGCGGTACCGATGAGCGTTGTTCGCGAGTTCTACGCGAACGCGAAGGCCGAAAAGAATGGGTTTTCTGTGATCCGTGGGCTGACGGTTGATTATCATCCTGCGGCGATTCGCCGTGTGATTGAACAGCGAGAGAGGAAGCCCGAGGAGGAGAACTGGAATGAAAAGACTGCTGAGGATTTTGACTTGGATTTGATTTGTGCGACTCTCTGTCGCCCGGGCACAGTTTGGACCTGCAGTACAGGCAATAATGAGTATCGTCACTTTTCGGCGATCGCCATGAACATGTATGCCCGTGCATGGAATGCATTTATTTGTGCTAATATTTTGCCTTCTTCACATGCACACGAGGTCACAGTTGAGAGAGCACAGTTGTTGTGGGGAATTCTGAATGAGGAGTACTATGTGGACCTTGGTGAGTTTATCTACCAAGGAATTCTGAAGTTTTTGAGGGGAGCGAAGCATATGAACATCCCTTATGCATCCACAGTTACGAAGCTATGCCGAGCAGTGGGAGTGAACTGGCCGGCTCATGAGCAGTTGCAGTTGCCAGCAGCTCCAATTGATTCTGGCACTCTGAATGGGATGCGGGAGTGGACCGGTGGTGAGCCTGAGGAGCATGGGCTGGGTTATCGTCTTCCAGGAGGGCATCCAGCACGAGGTGCTACTATGGCCAGGCCAGGGCGTGATGAGGCTGGTTCTTCGAGAGCTCAGGAGGGTGCTGGGATGGTTGATGCCCAGTATAGGAGGCTTTCACGGCGGATGGATGCCATGTATGAGACGCAGAGCAGGTTTGCTCAGGAGCTCACCCTTGCGTTAGGGACTGCTTTTAGAGGCCTTGGAGCTGATATCCAGTGGCCAGTTTTTGGTGAGGACTCTGCATACCCGCCGCCTGATACTCCACCCACTGAGGGTGATGATGATGATGACTCCGAGTAGGTATACCCTGTGTTCCTTTCTACTACTTTCATTGAGGACAGTGAAGATTTTTAGTTTGGGGGTGGTAGTTAAGGAATATTGTGTGTGTGTCATTTAGTTGCATATTCATGATAGTTTAGTTCATATAGTTGCATAATTTATGCCATATAGTTTTTTTTATGAATGTCATGTAGCTCATGCATTTACCATGATCCCTTTTGCAATGATTTATCGACTGAATTGTGATATTGATGCGAGTGTAGTGATAGCATTAAAGTGATATTAAGTTGTGTAGGTTGATATGCATGCTAGAAATAATTGTAAGTCCACTAAGTCTTAGAGAATGCGTAAGGGCTAGATTGTTGTTATGATTTGGTTATTTTCAAGGTCAATCTACTTATTATGCTTAGAATTCGATTATAGGTTCTTAGTGATAAAGGCATGAAAAAGAGAAAAAAAATTTTGGAGAAAAAAAATATGGAAGTTGTTGCTAGTTGTGGCTAGGCGTCAAACGGCTAGTAGCCGGCTCACATATGTTGCGAGTAGTCTAGGGTTGAGCAAGATGGAGCGAAACGCACTTGCTCAGAAAAAAAATTTTTTTTTTTGCATAATTGATCAAGAGTGGGCTCTTTGGTATTCGAGTTATTAAGTTCTTAGGGGACTTTGTGCCTAGTGACCTAAGGCTTTTAGAGTCTGGGATCTGCTAACCTAACGCTCGTTACATGGATACCATTGTATAAGTCTTTTGTGGACCTCACTCATTGCACGGTCAAATAAGCATTTGAGTTGTAAATAAAAAGCACGATTCCGTAGTAAGCTCCAGAGTTCTTGTAGTGTTGAATATCACTTTGTGCCTAGAATTTTTTTTATTCTTTGTATAATCGTAGGATTGCCTTGAGGATAGTCTAGTCATAGTAATTGGTCTAGTTCCGAAGCATATCTGTTAAGCATTTGCACACACCACGTTTCTGGCTGTATGTCTGTTTGCATGAGTTTATTGATCTTTAGTTGTCTAACTGCATTCGTTGAGATGTGGCAATTTGGTTGATTAATTGTAGTAAGGGGGATCGCTGCATTTTCATATAGATTGCATTCATGCATATTTTTATTTGTTTTTGAGTCTGTGACGCTTGAGGGCAAGCATCGATTTAAGTTTGGGGGTGTGATAAGTGGCATTTTATACCACTTAGAACGTCTTAAAATGGCTTAAATTGGTGTCTTGAAATCAAGTATTTTGTGTATTTGATGCGTTTTTCTAGTGTTTATGCATTTCAGGGTATTAGTTGCATTTCGGGGGAGGAATCATCAAGAATAAGCCTTGGCATGTGTTCACCATTGCGAGAGGAAAGGAACGGGCAGATTACGGCGAAGAAACGGAGCAAACTTGGATTTTTTCCTGTAGAGGCCTGCGCGCCCACGTAGCTATGCTGAGCGGCCGCGCAGTAACCTGCGCGCCCGCGTAGCTATGCTGAGCGGCCGCGCAGGGTCGGGAATTTTGCTGAATTATTTTAGACTTCTACTTCTGTTTGGCTTCCAACTTCTATGTAATCTGAGTTTTATGGGACTATTATATAAGTAGATTTGAGACATTTTCACATGGGGGATTGAAAAAAAGAGGATTGTGTTTTACGCAAGAAGCGAAGGAGATAAGGAAGAAGACCGATTTAGCACACCGCAACGAAGAGGAAGCATATTTTCTTGTGATTCTTGTTTCGTTGTAACGTTGGATGCTAGTTTTCTTGCTTTGACTTATTTACTCTTGTGACGTACTCTGTTTTAATATAATTAGTTTAGTTATTATTTTCTTGTGTTTGTTTATCATGATTTCATATGAACCCATGATGGCGATAAGTTCTATTATGGGCTAATCGTGATCATGGGGTTGCAACGGATTTATTATGGAATTCTTTAGTTAATTGTTTAATACTTTAGTGTGTGATGATTGCATGATATCTAGTATTGGTTGTGCATATTCGTCTTATGTGCGTCGCGAACATATAAGATAGGGTGTTAATCTCTTGTGAAGCGACGGTGGATCTTGAGATTTAGAACTTGCCATGCTAGCATAGGTTCATGTACGTTGTGCATGATTAGTGGGTAACTCTAACCGTTTTATTTGCCCTATGTAATCAAAAAGAATAACTTGTGCTTAAATCGTTGTGTTGTCAATTTCTGTAGACATATGGGAACTCAACATAATTGATGACTATTCGACTTCTATCTTAATTGTGGATGCTTGGTAGAATGGTATTAGTACAATGAAAGTTGGCTTTTATCAGTTTCGTGTTATTTGATTAATATCATCACTGTCATATGCTAAAGGTAATAACAATGGCTATAGAAGGAAGTAATAATGAAGTTGTGATCTCATGAGTGTTTTATTATTGATAAATTGAAGTGTTAGTTAAGTGGTTAATTAAGTAGTTAATTATAGTTAATATTTAATCAACAATTTTAAGTGTTATTATCTTAACATTGAGAAGTAATCATACATTGGTGAGTGAGTTTAATTAGACAATAATTTAGTCTGAGTCTCTGAGGGAACGAACTAGAAAGTATTCTATATTACTTGCGAACGCGTATACTTGCGTGAATATTAGCGCGTGTTTTCGCCCTAACAGACTGCTGATCAGAATTTATGCTATTATCAGAGTATTTCTCCAGTAATTAGAGAATGTGAAGAGTCACCAAGAAAATTTTATTTTGCTTTTCTAATGCATATTACTTAATACCAGCAATGCACTTGGATCTTCCCTTCCACATATATTTTTCTCTAGATCTCAAAGGAGTACCTGATATTTATTTCTTTTCTTTTCTTTTTCTTTTGATAAGTGAGGCTTATCAGCACTTAGTACATCCATAAGATTTACCAACATCAGAACTTAACAGATAAGAAGCAATATTCTAGTTTTTGACTTAGTAATAAGATACACAAAGTAAACCTAACCAAGCTCAATATCAGAATTTGCTTGTGTTAAAAGATTTCCACATAAGCAATTACTTCAAACATGGGATCTTTAGTATATTAAAGACTACTAGGTCAGCATCTAGCACAGTTATCCTCATTGGATTAAATAATCACAGAAACATTCAAATCACTATCAGAGTTTAGAAATTCACATCAGACAACAATGAACACTTAGTAAATTTCAATTTAAGCACATATTACATAAAGATAGTAATATATGTAAATACTGATCATAAAGTCTGATGTATCAGAACATAAACTAAGCAAATTTAGAGAAAGAACCTGAAACCATTCCAAGTTTGTAACACCCACAAATCCGGGGTCGGGGATTCAGGTTGTCACGAGTTCCATTTCCCTTATCAATACTTAATCTTAACAGTCAACCAACTACTGAGTACTGTGACCCCACAATATACACACACACATACCACAAGTTATAGTCTCAGAGATGAATACCAAAAATAACACAAGTCATTTTATTCCAAAATTATAAACCGTTACACCTTAAAAGGGTTTCTGAATAATTTACATATTCCTTGCCATTATTACAATTCATTTTATACATAAGTCTGGTTCATCAATAGTTGAAAACCTAGCCTATTGGTAGCTCCTACCTCAGCTACGGCGGCATCAACGCTTCCAAAAAACTGCGGAACATTTTCTAACCGCTTGCGAATTGGAAGCTTGGTCTTGTTCATCTTTTCTATCTGTTTTTGTGTGATGAAAGAAGAAAGCAAGGGTGAGCAACAAGCCCACCAAAATAATATGTATAATGATTAACAATATATGAGCATTCTCATAGTACTCATGAAAGTATTGGTCAAGAAGAAATGAACCAAGCTGATATCTTAACGCGACCAAGTCGTAAAATATTCAGTATATATATACATATATACTTTTCACAATCTTTGAAATCCTCTGACATGTATAATATACACAGAGTTCCAGTTTATAACTGTATAAAAATATCGTTGCAAGGTGATCTCATATATCTAACCTTGTCTCAACGTTTTTCTGAAAATCTTTGACATGCACAAGATAATCATTTACTAGACATAAGTTTAAAAGATGAAGTTATAAGATACTCCAATATACTTATATCTTTTCCGAATACTACTTGAACTACCACCGTTCAAGGTATAATCCGTTTCAAAAAGTTCATCACATAGATGAGACTACAAGATAAGATTTGAATAGATTCAATCCTTGAAATATCATTATAAATAATGAAGTTACGAGATACTTCATTAAGTCCCAATATATACACACCTATATATATACATTTCATACACTCCTTGAAAACCTCTGTTATGAAAATTGTAAACAGAGTTGCAATATCCAATGAATTTGGAAGGAGAAAACCTTGGCATAAACCTGATATCTTGCTGATCAGGCAAAGATACCAGTAAGTAACCTTTTCTACTAGTAGATGGACGAATTCCCCACTAGTCATCACCCTGGTCGCAATAGGACCTTATGTTGGACTGCCACTCAGCCACTTACGCATTTGATGGACTCCCACTGAGCCACTTACACTTTCGTGGACACCCACTGAGCCCATGTTGTTTATGCCGACTCAATAGATGGACTTACTTCCCGAACGTTGGGTAAGTAATCAATTCATTTATCAAAACAGCAACCTTGTTGCGAAATATAAATACACCACAGAGTCGGATCCCTCAGGTTTTGAGCGAGTATTTAAATCCCCTTTGAAAGGAAGATCTTAAATATAAGAATGAGTTTTGGGATCCGCTCTAACTTTTAAAATCATTTCGAAGACTCGAAACATTTTTAAGAATGTTTGGAGTACTGCTGATTTATTAAAATAAATCAGTCCCAATATATTAGAAAATATCTGAATATTATTATTTAAATAATATTCCCAAAATGGATAATCTCTATAAAAATAATCGAAGTAGAAGTGTTAAAACTCATACTTGAAATGAGTATTAAATAACCAAGGATATACTTATACGAAAGTACTATCTTTATTTGAATAATAAAAAATAAGTTTGATTATCGACACATTATTCTTTAATAAAATACAGAATATTAATTAGTAAATAATCGGAGTCATAAGTCCTCAAATGAATATCCAATTAATATTCATTAAATAATATAAATTGAGTCATAAGTCCTCGGACGAATATTCAAAATAATATTCATTAATAAAATAAACGGAGTCATAAGCCCTCGAATGAATATTCAAAATAATATTCATTAAATAGAATAAACAGAGTCATAAGTCCTCGAATGAATATTCAAGATAATATTCATTAAATAAAATAAAGTTATCGAATTAACCTTATTCGATTAATAGTTTTGAAAACTATATATATATATATATATATATATATATATATATATTATACTCGGGAACATCGACTCCCGGTTTAGAAATATGTTCACCTTTGGGTCCCCTATACTAAGGGTATACGCAACTACTGCTTATCTCTAGCACAGGTATTATGCAACTTATAAGCATTTGAATCAACAATTAGATATCAAGATTACGAAACAGACATGCATATATACCATATCAGCATGCTCCAATATATCGCAAGATTTTCTAATAACATTCATGCACTATCACAAGATAATGCATATACATATATACATCACAACAACAGTATAACGGGTAGAAAACTTGCCTGAGTGCTCCGGGGTAGACTTAAGCTTAGAGTGGGTCCAGTAACCTATGAACAACAACATAAGCCAGAATTAAACCACGGTCGCTTAAGAAACTAGACTTTAACCAATTGAACCCTAACGTTTTCTTATGGTCATTTCTACGCTTAACAAATCACATAAGTCGTTCGAGTACCCTCGGCTCCACCATTTTTTATAAATTAACCATTAAGGGTTTTAAGGCGATTCTTTCGCGAGTACCCTACCAACTGCCTAATACACTTAATATAATTGTTTCATATCCCAATTAGTCATTTAAGGTCCTTTACCAAGGTTTCAAAGTAAGGCGAGGGGAAATGGTTCGTTCGCGAAACGCCGTTACTTAAAACGGTCGTTTCTCCTAAACCGTACATCGGATTCAAGCGTACCACAGATCAAAACGAAGCTCGTAACATGAACTATCTAATCATGGCAATGGTCAAAACCTAACAGTGGGTTCTCGGGTCCTGATGTTATGAACAAAAACAGTCTAAAGTAAATCGGATATTACGACGGCTATGTTTACGCGATTACCAATTTTTGTTCTACTCCAAATCAACCACAAACCAACCACAATTGAACCATACCACCAAACTCCATCCATACATCACTACAACATCCCCAACACCTCAAGTTTTCCAATTTATATTAATCTCAAATATGAACTAAAACTATTCTTAAGTTCATTAACTAATAACCAAGATTTACAACTCCAAAAATATCACAAAACCAACTAATCTCTACATATTCAAACACCATGCTTCTCATGAACTATAATACTCATATTAAGCTCTTAACATTCAATAACAAAGCTAGGTTAAGAGATTATACCTTCCTTGGTGAGTAAAAGTAACTAAGGAGCTTGGAATCACCCTTGAAAGTCCTTACCAAAGCTTAATCTAAACAAAAACTCAAGAACAAAATTTTAAGTTCTTGAAAAACACTATTCACCCTCTTCGTCCATGAATTTTAGGAAGAGATTGTGAAGGAAATTGAAGCTTAAACTTATAGGATATCTATGGCTATACACAAGGAACCTTAGATAATTACCTCACTAATTAACAAGGCTTGGATCTTGGATTTTGGATTTTTCCTTTTTGAAAAAGAAGAAAAGCTGAGAGCTTTGTTGCTTGAAATGAAGTCAAGATGTGTTTTTGTGTTTGTGATTTGTTTTGCTTGGTTGTTTTGCTTTTGTTTTATTTAATTATCTTTTAACCATGTTAAATTGTGTGGCTTGAAATCAACCACCCTTCCTTCCCTTTTCAAATTTAAATCCTTTTTATTCTGTTACCTTATTCTCAATTCTTTCTGTATCTGGTAAATTTCCGGGAAAATTCAAAGTGTTCGAATTTGGATTCTGACGATCTTTACATACACTTATATACCATATAGAGTACTAATAAGATATCAGAAGATCAATAAAAGAACCCCTACATAGTGTGGTATGAAAAGTTTTCTTATTCAGCATAATCAGCAAAATCACTATTCATAAGGGTTTCAAAAATTCCAAAAATTGGGGTTATTACAAAGTTCATTTACCAATTTTGTAAAAGTAGCTTCACATCGTGGTTTTGTGAAGATATCTGCTAGTTGTTGGTCTGTTGGAACAAAATGCAATTCCACTGTACCTTCCATCACATGTTCCCTTATGAAGTGGTACCTAATGCTGATTTGCTTTTTCATTGAGTGTTGAACTGGATTACCTGTCATAGCAATAACACTTTGATTATCACAGTAAATAGGGATTTTAGAAAATTCTAACCCATAATCCAGTAACTGATTCTTTATCCAAAGAATCTGTGCACAACAGCTTTCAGAAGCAATGTACTCTGCCTCTGCAGTTGATGTGCAAATTGACTTTTGTTTTTGCTGAACCAAGAAACTAATCTGCCTCCAAGAAATTGTCAGCTTCCACTTGTGCTTTTCCTGTCAATTTTGCATCCTGCAAAATCTGCATATGAGTAATCTATTAGCTTAAAGTCTGATTCCCTAGGATACCATAATCCTAGATCAGCTGTACCCTTAAGGTACTTGAAAATTCTTTTCACAGCTGTTAAGTGAGGTTCTCTTGGATCTGCTTAAAATCTTGCACAAAGACAGGTAGCGTACATGATATCAGGTCTACTTGCAGTTAGATAGAGTAGTGAGCCAATCATACCTCTGTAATCAGTAATATCTACTGAAGTACCAGTATCCTTATCCAATTTTATTACAATGGCCATGGGAGTGGATGCACTTGAACAGTCTTGCATTCCAAATTTCTTCAACAAATTTCTGGTGTACTTAGATTGACAAATAAAAGTTCCTTCTTCATTCTGCTTGACTTGAAGGCCCAGAAAATAGCTAAGTTCTCCCATCATACTCATTTGATATCTTGACTGCATTAGCTTGGCAAACCTTTTACAAAGTCTGTCATTTGTAGAACCAAAAATGATATCATCAACATATATCTGCACCAAAAGTAAGTCCTTTCCATGGTTGAGATAGAATAAAGTTTTGTCAATAGTCCCTCTGTTCAATCCACTTTCCAGGAGAAACTGAGCTAATGTCTCATACTATGCTCTTGGAGCTTGCTTAATGCCATAAAGTGCTTTATCAAGTCTTTAGACATGATTAGGAAATTTTGAATCTACAAAACCTGGAGGTTGTTTAACATATACTTCTTCTTCCAATTCTCCATTAAGAAAAGCACTTTTTAAATCCATTTGAAAGACTGTAAACTTTTTGTGAGTAGCATAAGCCAAAAATATCCTTATGGCTTCCAATCTAGCAACTGGTGCAAATGTTTCATCATAATCAATTCCCTCATGTTGAGAATATCCTTTTGCAACCAGCCTTGCTTTATTTCTTGTAATTATGCCATCACTATCAGTTTTGTTTCTGAACACCCATTTTATACCAACAACTGATCTGTTCTTTGGTCTTGGCACTAGGGTCCAGAATTTATTTCTTTCAAATTTATTTAACTCTTCCTGCATTGCTTGCACCCAATCAGCATCTTGAAGAGCTTCTTCCACTTTCTTTGGTTCAGCCTGAGAAAGAAAAGAATGATAGAGACATTCATTTGATGTTGCTGTTCTAGTTCTAATACCTGCTTCAGGATCTCCAATAATCAAGTCAGGTGTATGTGCTTTAGTCCACTTCCTTGCAGATGGAAGGTGATCTCTATAACTGGATGCTCCCCCATGATCCATGCTGTCTCCATCAACATTTTCTGATGCTCCCCCTAAAATCATGCTCTATGAGTTGGATTCTTCAGAATTTAAGTTTCCAGAATTATCAGAACTTGGCCCATCAGAACTTGAAGAGCTTGTTCTAGGTTCTGATGCTTCTTGAGATGTGGTTGGATCTTCAGTATGCTCCCCCTGCATAGGTGCATTTTCCTTTGGCGTTTTCACCACAGTTTCAATAACATCAGAGTTTAACCCATCAGAGTTTGCAGTAGCAGGATTTAGACTATCAGAATTTACAGAACCAGAATTTAAAACTTCATTCTCAAATCTCAGCTGATCATGATCATCGAAATCTTCAAGTCTAAATAATCTTCTTATCATCAAAAGAGACATTGATAGATTCCATGACAACCCTTGTTCTTAAATTGTAGACTCTGAAGGCTTTTATGGAAAGTGGATATCCAACAAAGATTCCTTCATCAGCTTTTAGATCAAATTTGGATAGCTGTTCAGGATGAGTCTTAAGAACAAAACACTTGCATCCAAATACATGAAAGTACTTCAGATTTGGCTTCTTTTTCTTCACCATCTCATATGGTGTCTTTCCATGCTTGTTGATAAGTGTTGCATTCTGAGTAAAACAAGCAGTCTGCACAGCTTCAGCCCAAAAGTAGGTTGGAAAATTTGCTTCATCAAGCATAGTTCGTGCAGCTTCAATAAGAGTTCTATTCTTTCTTTCAACAACTCCATTTTGCTGTGGAGTTCCAGGAGCAGAAAATTCCTGCTTTATTCCATGGTCTTTGCAGAACTCTTCCATGATCAAATTCTTGAACTCAGTGCCATTATCACTTCTTATGATTTTCACAGAGTCTTTGACCAACTTATCCAGTTGTTTGACATGATCAGTCAAGATAGATGCAGTTTCACTTTTTGTATGCAAGAAATACACCCATGTGTATCTGGTAAACTCATCTACTATGACCATAGCATATTTCTTCTTTGCAATAGACATGACATTCACTGGACCAAATAGATCAACATGAAGTAGGTGATAAGGCTCAAGAATTGAAGATTCAGTCTTGCTCTTGAATGAAGATTTTCTTTGTTTTGCCTTTTGACGTGAATCACAAAGGCCATCAGGAGCAAATACTGATTTTGGAAGTCCTCTCACAAGATCTTTCTTGACTAATTCATTTATATTTTTGAAATTTAAATGAGAGAGTTTCTTGTGCCAATCCCAGCTTTCCTCAATTGATGCTCTGCTTAACAGACAGATTGCAGAACCATCTGAACTTGTTGAAAGCTTGGCTTCATAAATGTTACCATGCCTGTATCCCTCCAGAACAACTTTTCCTGTAGATTTGCTTACAACTTCACAGTGTTCTTCAAAGAAATCCACATGATAACCTCTATCACAGATTTGACTAACACTCAGCAGGTTGTGTTTAAGTCCTGAGACTAGAGCTACTTTTTCAATGATGACATTCCCAAGATTGATATTGCCATATCCCTGAGTTTTTCCCATGTTGCCATCTCCATAAGAAACTCCTGGGCCAGCTTTCTCCATAAAGTCTGATAGAAGGGCTTTATTTCCAGTCATATGTCCTGAACATCCACTATCAAGAACTAGGATGTTTTTCCTGTTGCCCTGCAATCATAAAGACCACTAATGATTAGTTTTAAGGACCCAGACTTGCTTGGATCCTTTGGCCTTTTTAAGTTTGTTAACATTTGCAACGGATTTAACATCAGAGTTTATGTTAACATTTTTCTTATCTTAATTTACAGTATCAGACTTTGCATCAGAACTTACACTAGAAGGAACAATGCTAACTTTCTTTAAATAAGGTTTTATTTGATAATAATCATAGTACAAACTATGATATTCCTTACAAGTATAAATGGAATGCCATAAACTACCATAATGAAAGCAAGGATTTTGTGGCTTAAACCTAACAGACTGACTCTTAACTCCTAACTTAGAAGGTAAGGAATTTAGGTTCTTATTCTTCCTGCAAAAAGAAGCCAGATGGTTAGAATTTCCACAGTTATAACATTTCTTTCTAGGAGCAGTAGAAACACGCATATAGTTATTGCTTTTATTCACACCTTCATTTCCATTCCTATTTTTCCTAGGTGGCTTTACCTTGTTTACATTCTTAATCTCTTTCAGCTTACACTTAAGCTGCTTCTTTGTCATTAAGCCTATGTTGACTTCAGTTGACTTATCCTGTTTTGATTTGTCAGAAGTTGACTCTGCCTTAACTTCTGTCTCAGTATCTTTCATCTTTTCAGAATCAGACTTTACAGTTTTAGCTACAAATTTAACATGATTTACCTTTGGCTTATTAGTGTGTTTAACAACAATTGGCTTAATTTGTTCAGTTCCTGTTTCACTTTTATCATCTCCATAACCCAAGCCCTCTTTCCAGTTTCCACTACTTAGTAAATTCTGAGTTGTTCTTCCAGAGTTAGTCCAAGTCCTGATAATCTCTCTTTCTTTTTCTAATTCAGTTTTTAGAGATTGATTCAATTTTAACACTTCATCTCTAACATAAAAAGCATCATCTCTTTCTTTCTGAGTTTGATGGAACACAACTAATTCCTTTTCTAAATAGTCATTCTTTTTCTTAAAAGCCAGATTTTCAGATTTTAACCTATCACATGTTAAAGTCTGATCTCTATAGCTAATGAACACGGTTTTAAGATAAGATCTCAACTCAGTAATATCATCAGTATGAAAAGCATAAGTTGTTTTAGGAACCTTTAACTCAGCAGCTTCAGAACTGCTATCAGCATTTGCCATCAAGGCATAGTTCACCTCATCTTCAGAATCTGAAGTGTCTATCCAGCTTTTCTTCTTTGTGACAAGTGCCTTGCCTTTGTCACCTTTTCCTTTCTTGCAATCAGGAGATATGTGGCCTTTCTCACCACAATTGTAGCATTTAACATTTGAGTAATCTCCTCTGTCAGACTTTCCAGCTTTACCTTCAGATTCTCTGAATCCCTTCTTATCAGAACTTCCACTTTTCCTGGAAAACTTCCTTCCCTTTCTGAATTTCCTGTAAGCTATCTTTGTGATACCCTTCACCATAAGAGCACACAATTTCATCATCTCTTCATCAACATCCATCTCAGATAGACTTTCAGTTTCTGAATCCTGATCATCATCAGAACTTGATGACTCAGTATCAGACTTTGTGATGAGAGCCTTTCCTTTGCTTTTCTTTGAGACAACCACTTTGGGGGAATCCTTCTCAGCTTTAAGAGCAACTGTTCTTGAATTTCTCCCATGTCTCTTGCTTTTTTGATCCATCTCAAGTTCATGAGTCTTGAGCATACCATAAATTTCATCAAGAGTAGTTTCATCAAGAGCATAGTTATCTCTTATCGTGGTTGCCTTCAAATCCCAACTTTCAGGAAGAGCTAAAAGGAATTTAAGGTTAGTATCTTCAAGATCATATTCCTTATCCACCAGTGACAGATCATTCAAGAGTTTGACAAATCTTTCATATAGACCAGTTAATGACTCATCAGGTTTTGAGTCAAAGTGCTCATACTCTTGAGTGAGTATAATCCTCCTGTTCTTCTTAATTGAATCAGTTCCCTGGAATGTTATTTCCAAGGCATCCCATATCTCCTTTGCAGTCTTGCAGTTTATTACCCTATTTGACATGGCATTATCAATGGCACTATACAGCAAATGCCTTACCTTTGCATCCTTGGCAATAGATGAGATATCTTCAGCTGTATATTCACTTTTCTCCTTTGGTACAGTCATTGCTGGCTGATCTGCAACTACAACAGAGAGCTTGGTTGGCTTATGTGGTCCTTTATTAATTATGTCAAGATATTCTGGATCTGTAGCTTCCAGAAATATAGTCATCCTTACTTTCCATATGGGAAACTCAGAAGGTTTCAGTATGGGAACCTTAATAGTCTCATATCAATTATGGATTTGAGTCTTTGGAGTTTCTTCAGTTTTGGTGGGCTTGGTTGGAGTTCGTTCTTCTTCAGACATTATTATTTTGGATCTTTACTGTATATGTGTTAACAGATTGCTCTGATACCACTTGTTAGGTCACACACACTGTAGAAGGGGGTTGAATACAATGTATAGTACAATCAAATCGAATTAAAAACACAAGTATGAAACACAGAATAATCTTATTAATAAAACAGTGTTACAATGAAACTGTTCTCTCTCAGTGATGAATAAATATCATGAGAGCTGTTAGGGTTATAATGTATAATATTCTCTATTATTTTTTTTGGGTAAATGAGGTCTAAGCCTCGTATATTAAACTAAAAGGGAGAAGAATGTACAAAGGGCGACCCTTTTCAAATTTTCTAAGGAACAAGTCTCCAAGGAAAATAAGAAAAGAATCAAAAATAAAATACAAAGACAACAAAAGCAAAGGAAACAAAATAAAAAACCAAGCCCAGCAAACAAGCCCAGCAAAGAGAGTCCAGGTAAGCCCAAAAAGCACAAAATAGCACCAACCCAAGAAGAAAAACAAGCCCACACCAACAGCAGCAGCCATGCAGCCCAATAAACCCAGACTTTCAAAATTCCAGAGAACAAAAAAACCACAGAGACCTTCAAAATCATCACCCCCAAAATATTTATGGGAACCATACTCACTCGACTTGCCAGCACAGACCGAAACAAGGCTAGCAAAAACGAAAATCGAACCTCCAGAAAAACAATACCAAAGACATTTCTTGACTCCAGCAACAAGCACACATCAACAAAAGCCATTCTCCAAAAATAATGATCACGAAGAGCAGCTCCAAACACACGGTGCAAAATCCAACTCCAGATCACAAATCCCGGCTAGAACTAATAAAAACAGCACTAAAATCCTGCAGACATGCATCTCAGAACAACAACATGCACATAAAACCAAGACTCCAGCACAACATAATTCAAGAGAAGCCACCCCTTCTTCAACAAGAAACATAGCAGCAAAAACAGCAGAAAAACCACACCCTACCAAATCTGGGCAAAAATTGCCTCTCTAGCCTCGAACATGCAGAAATCTAGCAGCCTTGTAGCACCTCCTTCGATCCAAAACAATCGACCCTCCTTCCAAAAACTTCCACCTAAATTTATCTATAAAAACAGTCCCCAACCTAAAACTACCCTTCAAACCCTCCCCCTGCAGACACACAACACCATCCTCCCACCAAGAAAGTAACCTCCCCAACCACTTCCAAAAACCCCAACCCAATAGAAACCACACTCTCCCCCTCCAAACCAGCAAACTACCAACAAACCCACCCCACAGAAAACAGTACCACCTAGTTTCTCTACCCAGAAAGGAAACCCCCACCCAAACCCAAGACCCCACCCATACTCATACACACACACACTGACACACACAGGCTCACACACACCCACACACACCACACACTCACGCACACCACAAACACACTCACACCAGACCACATCCAAGAGACCAATGGCCAAAAACTTGCAACAAAAGCTCTGAACTCCCTCCCAAAAATTGCAGCTACTCCCACAGACCCGAAACTCGAAGAACTTCAAAAACAACCTGTTGCCCAGCCCCTTCAAACCAAAAAAACCCGACCAATAAGTTCTCAAAACAAAATAACTCATCCCGGACTCTCTTCTCTTAAAATGCTCCATTCCTCCCGATTTCATTCTAGCTATAGACCAGCCCAAATTCAAACAACTAAACCAGGCAGAAATAACACCATTCTTTATCCGATTATCTTCAAACAGACCCAACCCCCCTAAGTGTCTGAGACAACTAAACAATAGACCCACAAAGAGTTCACAGAAACTAATCCACTTGCAACCTCTAACCTTCTAGATTATACCAACCACCAAATTAAAGAAACTACAAGACATGAATCTAATTTTGGATTAAAGAGAGTTCTAGGTCTATACCCCAAGCAAGCATCTCCGAATACGTATTCGATGACCTAACCACAGACAAACCCAACAGTTTGTTTTTGATATCATCCTCCACATCTATAATAATCTGACCAAATCTCTTCCTTTGCTGTTGGAATAGTCTCCTGTTGCGCTCCAGCCAAATATGGAACACAATAGCCGCAAGGACGAGCTTATTAATCAGCCCATGAAGAGACCTATCTTTCCAATTAAAAGTTACGTCTCTAATAAACTGATCCCAGTTCCCCTGATAACCAGTACAATAGCCTCTATAGTGGAAATGCTGAAGGATACGTCGACTGAAATCACAAGAGAAAAACAAATGATCTCTCGAGTCTCTACAATTAGAGCAAAAACTACACAACACTAAATTCTGCACTTGCCACTATTTGAGCCTCACTTGTGTGAGCAACCTATCCCTGATCGCTAACCACAAAATGAAGCAATGTTTCGGAATACTTTTCGAGAACCAAACAAGATTCCACCACACAACTGAATTCAACCGAGGCCTAATATTCTCCCAGACTTGTTGGACTGAGATAACACTTCTAGTGTAAACCCTATATTGTGTTTATATAGAAACACAGTTACAAGATAATCTTCTAATTGATATCGAATATGATTCTGTGTCATAAAATATATCAACTAGTTATCTTTTCTTCCAAGTATTCTATTCTTTATAGAATTCTTCTCCATACATATCTCTTCTTGTTTTAGTCTTGATTTTCTTTCATTTCAATCAGCCGCCTTCCTTATCTGAATGTCTTCTTAAGTCCTGATATTATCTCCTGATAAATATCTTCTGATATCTTAAGTTCTGACTTAAGTATAAGTACTAATTTCCAGTTAAGTCCTGATTTGTTCTGTTAGTCAAGATCTGAAAACTAAACACAAATCATCATTAGACATGACATCACAAATATATCAAACATATTATTATCTATGGGTGATTTGTGGTGTACAGGGTTGTTCGCGTAAGTAATTATCGAGCTGTATCGTTTTTGTTTCACTTTTAAAAGTGGATTTAATGCGGATTTATTTGTATAAATATGTGGATGGTTTTATAATTACAATAATTATTTTTAGGATTTTATAAAATTGAGAAATCAATCTTTTATTAATTATTTATCTTTAAATGATTTTTTGATTGCTTTTATTTGTAAAATCCGTATTTAATTCTAGAATTTTTGAAAAAATTATGAAACTCATATTTATTTAAGTTTGGAATATTCCGAGAATTTTAAAATTATTTTGGAAATTTTTGGGATTAATTTCACCCGCGCGTTGATTCATTTAACTGTTAAAAGCGGGTATAAATTGCATTTCATAAATTGTTTTAAAATTATGAAAACTACGTTTTTATTTACTTCGGGATATTTCTAACATTTTAAGACTATTCTCATAATTTTCTGAAATTGTTGTATGTGCACCTCGGTCCCTTAATTTCGAATTGCGGGTGTGTCGCGTGTTTCAAAAATGCTTATAAAATTATGAAAATTTTATTTAATTAGAGTTTCAAATATTTGGAGAATTGTAACACTATTTCGGTAATTTTTGGATTATTTTATCCGCGTTTTGGTTCGTTAAAAATGAAATTTGAATCAGGAAAGGAGGCTGCAGGGGTATGTGTCCATACTTATATACACATGTCAAGTTCTCCATCATTACCGGAAATGTGTCAACTGCAGATTGGATAAAAAAATTGATAAATAAATAAAATAATAACAAACAAAAAACCCACCCCTGTGCTCGACTCCATTTCTTCTCGATGGTTCTGTGACTTTCTCGAGCTCAATCTCTCACTTTTCTCTCTATTAGTCCCTTATCTCCTCCTTCTCCTTCTATTTTCCTTTTTGTTTCCTTCAATTTTCTGTTTCTCCGGTGAATTGGCCACCGCTCCTATGCCTGTTCTTCTTCCTCGCCGCCGCTCCCGTGTGCTCCGGAGTGTATGTATGTTGTTATGTGTGCGTATTCATATATGTATGCATATACATGTGTGATATTGGTGCCTTGTTTCCTGTTCTGTCACTCCCTTACCGGCCGCCGCCAGATTCTCTTTCCGACGAGGTGGCTTGTGCGTGTGTTGCGTACGCTACCGTTACTGTGTTGGTTGGAATTTTGTATAGTTACCAAATCCCCATATATTTTTATATAAGTCCGAATGAATTTATGCGATTCTTGGATTTTAATTATTTGAGATTTGTGAATTAAAATAGGTTATTTTAATTGGTGAGGTTCGTATGGAAACCCGAGATATGCGTGCACCGACGAATTCCGCCGCCGTCAACGATGAATTCCGATGTGTTGCCGGTGGACTGTGATGTTTATTCTGAGTCCTAAAATTTTAAAATATCAATCTAGTTCGTAAAATTATTTTCAAAATGACAACTATTTATCGGGCATATAAAGATTTTATCGAGATTTTTGGTTGCGTAGTTGATTGCAGTTGTTGTTGAGTGGGTTGGATTATAAATAATGATTGTTAGATTAATTTTTTGGATTGATTGATTGTTGTGATTGACGTCGATATTGTGTTCGACGGGTAGTCCGATAAACAAAAGGAGACGCTGCCCGATTTTCGGGTACGTATCTTGTAAAATATCAGAAATACTAATCGAATGTAAATAGTTATATAGTTATAAATAAATATTTTGTAAAATATAATGGAAAATTTGATGAGTATATGTGTTTCCCGAAAACAAATATTGAATCGAGGTTTGAATATATTAATCTTGTATGTTACGTGTACTATAATAATGTATATAAGTACGAGTCGGGATTGTTATCATTTGGGTAGGATTGGTATCGAGGATATGTCAAGCATAACTGAGTGTCTAACATAGAGTATTTCGACCCTGTAGGTTCTACTCGGGCAACCGAAAGTGGATGTTGGACTAAAGATAACCTAGTGGTCAGTCGACGAGCTCAGCAGGGTTTCAACCTAAAAACCTGAGTGTCGAAGTCGAATCCAAGGTGATCTAGTGGTTGGACGTTAAAGCCTGAGCGTCAGAGTCGGTTCAGAGTCGATCAGTAATAGTTGTAAAGCCCTGTAAGGCAAGTAATTCTAAACCTTTCTCGAGATATAGTGCAAAAATTTCTAAATTCTCTTGTGATATATTGTTAAGTATTCAAGATAGTTCTGTTTTATAATGCAAGTACTTTGAATCATACAGCCTTGAACCCGGATCACATCATTTGATCTTTGAGCCGTAAGCCTTTTTCTTTGTAAACCATCCCTTGTTAATTTCCAAACACTAAACCACAGAAATATGATACTACTCTCCATATATATAACTACCAAACACCAAACGCTGGAACCGAATTATTTGAACATACAGAAACTATTATACCCCAACCATTTTGTATAACATCAAAGAACTAAACCTTGAAAAATCCTTGTTCATCTAATACTTGATTCCCTTACAGGCTGGAGGCCATTTCTTTTACATACTTTAATATACCCTCGTAGTACCCATGAATTGCACCATGCTCTTATGCGAATATTTTATATGCAAATGTTTTATTACTGTTGATAATGAACTTATTTCATTGAGTTATACTGTTTATCATAGTGAACTACTTTAGAATTGGATAGTTTTCTTTATGTGGACCAGATTCGTGGTCATACCAGATTCGTGGTCGAATTAGGCCAATGTGTGCATTGGATCCAGTTTATAGAGCAGAGCTGTGTGCCTTGCTCGGGGTTAGTGCGTGACTGATCAGCAGCCTGACCTTTGTTTTAAAATTTAAAATGAATATCCAATTCTAATGATTGTTTAACAAGAAACTTGATTCCTCTGAATCATCTCATTTGATCATCGTTTAACCTCAGTTATTGTTATTATGACTTGTTGAGCTAGTTAGCTCACTCTTGAGAATCTTTTTATGTACTCTAGAGTTAAGAAGGATACGGTTGATAGCGAGGTTTTCCAGTTCAATGTATGAGCTAAGATTCCAGATTGAGTTGGATCGAGCTAGCAGGAGCTTATTACGGTAGTGAGATAGTAAGATTGTAAGAATAATTTCATTATCAGTTGTAAGTTAAATTAGTTGGGATTTGGTACGTTGTAATAAAAGTTAAGGTTGTGTCTTGTTTATATACTTTAACCTGTTGCGATCCGTGGTTATGTAAAGCAGGATCATTGCAAATAATATTTCATATACAGGTTTATATATTGTGTATGTGTTGTGGACCCCAAACTTCTGACCCGAGTTTGGTGGGTGCCACAATTATGCTCGAAAAGATCCTTCTGAGTACATTGAGCCTGAGAAAGAGAAAGTTTCCTGGATAGTAGCTTATAGCAGATATTGATAGAGACACTTGACAATGTAATGTACAACAACATTGTCAACTGTGATACTGCTAAGCAGATCTGGGGAAAGATTGAAATACTCTGTGAAGGAACCGAGGAAGTTAGATCTAATCAAAGAAAGGATACTAATTTTACAGTATGAGTGTTTAATGGCTAAGCCAAAAGAAAGTATCACTGATGCGTTTGAAAGGTTTAACAAGCTGATAAATGACTTGCAGCTGCATGACAAATACTATGAAGCTGAAGAAGTGAACATGAGGTTTTTTCTTACACTCCCTGACCATTTGGAACAGAAAATTTCAGCAATCAGAGAAGGGAGAGACTTGAGCAGAATAACAATGGAAGTTCTATATGGAATCCTAAACACATAGGAATTAGAAATGATTCAAAGGAAATCATTGAGAACTGGTCAAGGACATGTTGTAGATGGTTCAAGTGTTCTAATTGTCAATGAAATCCAGACCTCTAATGATGATCCAAGATCCCAGATTCCAGTTGTCTCAACAAGTGAGCAAAGAAACAATGATTCACAGGAACAAGTCATTCTGGAATTGGAAGAAGATGAGTTTTACACCCTAGATGAACTTGATGAGCTTGATCAGTCAATGGCCTATATGGAAAGAAAATTCTCTAACATAAGAGTAAAGAAGCCAAGATTCTTTAAGGGTAAATGACAATCATTCAACAAAGATAGCAGCTGGAAAGGAAAAGGGAAGTACACATCTGATAGCAAAAATGGTTACAAAACTGAATCTGTTGATAGATCAGAGATAAGGTGCTTCAACTGTGATGAACTAGGCCATTTTGCTACAGAATGCAGGAAACCCAAGAAAGCAAAGAAAGACAAAGCTTATCTTGAACTGAAAGCAAAGTATGAAGCTCTTCTGAAAAAATAGCAAAGCAAAGCTTATATTGCAGAGGGAAAAAGTTGAATGATTCTGATGATGATGAGGATGAGGAAGTTGGAAATTATGCACTTATGGCCTCGGAGCAAGGAGAATCATCCTCATCAAAATCATAGGTACCAACTCTCTCTACCATTGATTTAAATGTGAGTCAATATAGGGAAACTGTAGAAAAGATGAGCACAAAAATGTTTCACATTCATACAAGTATGGTTGCTGCTAATGATGAAGTTAGCAGACTGATAAAGATAAATGAGAAGCTTGAAAATGAGAAACAAGAAGCTGAATTATTGTTGGTAGAGCTTGAAGTTGTAAGACAAGAAAATGCATATCTGAAGAACAAGCTCAAGTGTGCAAGTGAAATTGAAGCAGTGCTAAAGGAGAAGCTGGAAAAGAATGAGGTGTAGTTGAAGTCCTTCAAGAATGCATCTAAGTTGGTTGGACAATATCATGAGAAAAACAAGCCATGTGCAAACATTGCTATTGGTCTTGACTATGATGCCTTGAACAACAAAAATAAGGATATATGTGACAAAGGAAAAACAACAGAAAATGAAAATTGTAACACCCCCAGATCCGGGGTCGGGGATCCGGGTCGTTACGGTCTTTCTTTCCACAATATCACTTAACTTAATTAATAATAAATAACCTCATGCTGTGACCCCACACTAACACACACCACAACCCGTTATAGTCTCAAAGATGAAATTGAAATAAGTACAAGTTCTTGAATCCACAATTTAAAAGTTATTACAACCCAAAATGATTACTTGATAAGTTTACAGTTAATTACCATTATCTGCCACAAGTTATAATTATACAATATTTGGTTCCCAAAAGTAGAATGCCTGATCTACCAATAGATCTACCTCTGCAGCTATAGCAGCTATAACATCAACGGGAAGACGCGGGACGCTTCCCACGCGCTTGTGCTGGGTCTGCTTGAGTCTGGCCATCTTTCCTAACTGTTGTTGTGTGATGAAGAAATGAAGCAAGAGTGAGCATTACAGCTCGCAAGATAATATATAGTGTAAACAATAATGCACGTATCTAAATGGATAACTTACTAGAATCCTTTATCAAGTGTAAGGTAATTACTTACTGGATATAAGCTTAAAGGAAGATGAAGTTACCAATTACTTCACTATACTTATACCATTTTTAGAAATCTACTTGAACTACCACTGTTCAAAGTATAATAAGTTTCAAAAGTCCGTCCCATAGATGAGACCACAAGTTAAGACTTGAATAGATTCAATCTTTGAAATATTTTTAAGGAAATGAAGTTACGAGGTACTTCATTCAATGGAAACACCATTATAACTGTTTGACCCTGTCAATGCTTCGGCAACCACCCATTCGTAGCCTTTCGATCGAAATGCTCCGGGTAGTGTTGCAGAAATATCCAACTGGATGATGAACTCATTACGGGAGTTTGCCGCGCAAGGAAGACCACTTACGATGATCAGTCGCAGTAGTGCAACCCCACCATTTTCTACATGTAGAGGAGAACCTGTCGGATTTACTTGTCAACCGAACACTGGACTCCTAAGGAATGGACCGTCTCAGCGGAACTTCCAGGCCAATTGGGCCAATATAATAAGGCTGGGCCGGCGCCACTCGACCACTTACGCCACTCCTAGTTCAGATGAAATCCATGACTTTGAAACGTAAAGCTCGTCCCCTCTTTCCCCAAGTAGAAACTTGTTGATACGGCTCCACCAAGAAGTCGTATCTAGTTGGAAAGGAAAACTCACCGATATTTCCCAGGCGATGCCTGTTAATTGATTAACTTGTTCCATGAATTTTACTTCCGGAGTGTTGGGTAAGTAATCAAAAACTCTTTTATCAAAATAACAACCTTGTTGCGGATATAAAAACACACCACAGAGCCGGATCCCTCAGGTTTTGAGCGAGTATTTAAATCCCCTTCGAAAGGAGGATCTTAAATATAAAAATGAGTTTTGGGATCCGCCCTAACTTTTAAAATCATTTTGAAGGCTCGAAAACATTTTAAAAATATTTGGAGTAATGCTGATTTATTAAAATAAATCAGTCCCAATATATTAGAAAATATCTGAATATTATTATTAAAATAATATTACCATAAAGAATAATCTTTATAAGAATAATTGAAGTAGAAGTTTTAAAACTTATACTTGAAATGAATAATAAATAACCAAAGATATACTTATACGAAAGTATGATCTTTATTTGAATAATCGAAAATAAGTTTGATTATCGAAACATTATTCTTTAATAAAATAAATAATATTATTTAGTAAATAAGCGGAGTCATAAGTCCCCGAATGAATATTCAAAAAATAATATTCATTAAATAAATTAAACGGAGTCATATGTCTTCGAATGAATATTCAAAATAATATTCATTAATATGAATAAACGGAGTCATAAGCCCTTGAATGAATATTCAAAATAATATTCATTAATAAAAATAAATTTATCGAATAAACCTTATTTGATTCATAGTTTTGAAAACTATATCTATATATATATAAATAAATATATATAATATACTCGGGAACATCGACTCCCGGTTTTAGAAAATGTTCACCTTTGGGTCCCCTATACTAAGGGTATACGCAATTACTGCTTATCTCTAGCATAGGTATTATGCAACTAATAAGCATTTGAATCAACATATATATATCAAGATTATGAAACAGACATGCATATATACCATATCACATGCTCCAATATATCGCAAGATTTGCTAATTAACCATCATGCATCTATCACAAGATAATGCATATACATATGTATACATCACAACAACAGTATAACGGGTAGAAAACTTGCCTGAGCGACTGGGGGTAATAAATGGCTTGGAACGAGTCTGGTAACCTATAAACAACATATAAGTTGGAATTAAACCAAAGTCGCTTATGAATCTATACTTTAACCAATTAGACTCTAAAACTCGCTTTGCGCTCAACGATTCTCTTAAGTCGCTCGAGTACCCTCGGCTCCACCATTTTTAATAAATTAACCGTTTAGAGTTTTAAGTCGATTCTTTCGCGAGTGCCTTACCAACTGCCTAATACACTTTACATAAATGTTTCATACTCCAATTAGTCATTTAAGGTCTTTAACCAATATTTCAAAGTAAGGCGAGGGGTAATGGTTCGTTCGCATAATGCCGTTACTTAAAACGGTCGTTTCTCCTAAATCGTACATCGAATTCAAACGAACCACATATCAAAACGAAGCTCGTAACATGAACTATCTAATCATGGCAATGGTCAAAACCTAACAGTGAGTTCTCGGGTCCTGATGTTAAGAACAAAACAGTCTAAAGTAAATCGGACATTACGATGTCTATGTTTACGCGATTACCAATTTTTATCCTACTCCAAATCAACCACCAATCAACCTCAATTCAACCATACAACCCAACTCCATATATAAGATGCTACAACAGCCCCAACAACTCAATATTTCCAAATTTATACTACTTCCCAACATGAACTAAAATCTTTACTTAAGTTCTTTAACTAATCAACAAGATTTACAACTCCAAACACATCACAAAACCAACACATCTCTAAATACACAATAATCAAGCTTCTCATGAACCATACCAAACACAAAAGCTCTAAATATACAAAAGTAGGGCTAGGGTTTGAGATTATACCTTCCTTGGTGAGTAAAAGTAACTAAGGAGCTTGGAATCACCCTTGAAAGTCCTTACCAAAGCTTAATCTAAACAAAAACTCAAGAACAAAATTTTAAGTTCTTGAAAAACACTATTCACCCTCTTCTTCCATGAATTTTAGGAAAAGATTGTGAAGGAATTTGAAGCTTAAGCTTATAGGATAGCTATATCTATTCATAAGGAATCTTAGATAATTACCTCACTAATTAATGAAGCTTGGAACTTGGATTTTGTTTTTTTTTTCTTCTTGAAATGGAAAAGAGGCTGAGAGCTTTGTTGCTTCGAATGGGAAGTCAACTTGTGTTTTTGGTGAAATGATTTGTTGGTTGGTTGTTTTTGCTTTTGTTTTAATTATTTACCTTTTAACCATGGTGATTTTTGTGTGGCTTGAAATCAACCACACTTCCTTCCCTTTTGGTCATGCTTAGGTCATCAATCCTATGTCATCTTCCCATGCTTGTCCTCTTCTTATTGGTTTAATGACATCATCCTCACTAACCTCTTTGATTAGCTTCTAATTACTTGGTTAATGACCGCTGATCTGTTATACGGTTCGCTTAACTTTCGTTTTCGTTTATCGTTTGAGGGATCATACCCGGGATCTTATTACTTGGATTTCCTTAACCTTTCTCAATACATTATATTCCTTTTATGATCCTCTCTTATAATCCTTGAATTTAAATCCATTTTATCCTGTTACCTTATACTCAATTCTTTCGGTATCTGGTGGATTTTCGGGAAAAATCAAAGTGTTCGAATTTAGATCCTGACGATCTTTACATACACTTATATATCATATAGAGTACTAATAAGACCTCAGAATAACAATAAAAGAACCCCTACATAGTGTGGCATGAAAAGTTTTCTTATTCAGCAATATCAGCAAAAACACTATTCATAAGGGTTACAAAAAATGCAAAATTTTGGGGTTATTACAAAAATGTTCCAGCAATGCTGAAAAAGGTTGTTTCGCCTATGTTCAAGGCATGTGAAGTTAACTTCAGTGAAGAAGAGTTGATTATAAAGCAAGAAATTGCTGATGAAGATAATGAAAAGAAAAATGCTGAAGCAACTCAATCTTTTAAAACTGAGGAGAAAATCATGGACAACCAAGGCTCCAAAACACCTGTCAAAGAAACCAAAACTGAAGATGCAAGAAAGAAGAAGAAAAATAGAAATGGGAAAATTGGGATAAACAAAAGCAACAATTTTTCTTATGTTGTAGATGCTCCAAGAAAGAAATGTGAGAAATGTGGCTATGTGAATCATCTAACTCACCTTTGTAAAAAGGTTGTTAGCAAGCCAGTTGAAGGAGCCTGCAAATACAATGAAGCAAATGCAAATGATCCCTACTCATTCTGTGACAAGTTTGATTACATCCCTTGCAACTTGAAAGTGATGAAAAGTTGTCACAAGCTGAGAGTAGACCTTAAAGAAACAAAAATTAGGTCTACAACAGATAGGGAAAATGCACAACAGTCAATGAACTCTATTTTATCTGAAACAACTCATTCTACTTCTGCTAAATCAGTTAACAAGAAGAAAGTAGCCAACACTGTTTGGGTTGCTAAATACACTTAAAACTCTGTGTGTAGGGAAAAATGAAGAAGGTCATATGGATCATAGACAATGGGTGTTCCAGACATATGACATGTGATAAGGCCCTGCTATCACAGTTTGAGGAGAAGGCTGGCCCTTTGGTGACCTTTGGAGACATCAACAAAGGATTCACAATGGGATATGGAAAAATTATTTCTGGAAATGTTGTCATTGATGATGTAGCACTTGTAGCTGATATTAAAGTGAATCTTCTCAGTATTATCCAGTTTGCAGACAAAGGCTTTAAATTTTTATTCAACAAAGAAGAATGCACTTTATCAACAAGAAAACTGGTGAAGTTGCTCTGAAAGGAGCAATGAAAGAAAGCTTATTTGTTGCAGACTTGGACTCAACAAATAAGGATGGAATTTATTACTTCTACACCAAGGCATCAGAAGAACAAAGCAAACTATGGCATAAAAAGTTGTCTCACTTGAATTTCAAGGCAATCAACACCTTGGTCAAAAAGGAATTGGTAAGAGACATGCCTAATATGGAGTTTGCTCAAGTTGAAGTATGTGAAGCCTGTCTGAAAGGAAAAATGAAAAGATCAAGTCACAAATTAAAAACTGTGAATTCCATTTGTGTACCATTGCAACTTATTCACATGGACTTGTTTGGCCCAGTAAATGTCTTGTCTATCTCAAAAAAAAAATATGCACTTGTGATGGTGGATGATTTCTCAAGATACACGTGGGTAGAGTTCATGCACTTTAAAGATGAGACTCCACACATCATAATTGAGCACATAAAGAAGATTGAAAAATAGGCTGAAGATCATAATTATGTGAAGAGATTGAGAAGTGATAATGAAACAAAATTTAGGAATGCAACAATTAGTGAATTCTGTAAAATCAAAGGCATTGTTCAATAATTCTCAGCTTCTAGAACACCTCAACAAAATGGAGTAGTTGAAAGAAAGAACAAAACATTAGTTGAAGCTTCTAGAACAATGCTGCAAGATGCCAAGTTGCCAACAAGTTTCTGGGAGGAAGCTGTTAACACTGCATGTCATACTCAAAACATATATCTTATTAACAAGGCCCATGACAAATCACCTTACTCAATCATCTCTAAGAGAAAGCCTACTATAAAGCATCTTCATGTGTTTGGAAGCAAGTGTTATATTTTAAAGACAACTCTGAATATGTGGGAAAATTTGACTCAAAGGTTTTTGAAGCAATTTTTCTGGGATATTCATTGGAAAGAACAACCTACAAGGTCTATTTGATTGATCAAAAGAAGATTATGGAAAACACAGATGTGACTTTTGATGATGACAAGTGTCCAGGCTTGGAATGCCTTGATGACAATGAAGCTGAGGCCCTTGCATTTGAAAACCTCAACATTGATAGTAATTCTGATGGAGAAGATGAAGTTGATGCACAACTGATGATGAATGAAGAGACTACCGAACATGAAAATTATGGGAATGGAAGCTCATCTCAAACACCTGAATTTGATAGAACAAACTCAGGGGGAGAAAGAGAAGAAGGATCTACCAATCATACCAATTCTGAATAAAATGATGAAGGCACAAGTCAATAAACTCACACAAGGAATTGTGATAGAAGTCACACTAGATAAGCAATTATTGGTGATCCTACTGCTGGTGTGAGAACTTGAAGTGTAACTGCTAATGAGTGCCTACATGCATGCTTTCTGTCTCAAGTAGAGCCTAAGTAAACTGAAGAAGCTCTAATGGATCCTGATTGGATATCTGCCATGCAGGAAGAGCTGAATCAGTTTGAAAGGAACAAAGTTTGGGAATTAGTTCCTGCACCAAACAATAAAAGCATAATTGGAACAAAATGGGTGTTCAGAAATAAGATGGATGAAAATGGTATAGTTACCAGAAACAAGGCAAGGTTAATTGCAAAAGGCTACTCACAAGAAGAAGGAATTGACTATGATGAAAATTTTGCTCCAGTTGCAAGACTTGAAATAATAAGGATTTTTCTAGCATTTGCTGCACATTCAAATTTTAAAGTATATCAAATGAATGTCAAGAGTGCCTTTCTAAATGGTGAGCTAGAAGAAGAGGTTTATGTGTAACAGCCACCTGGCTTTGAAGATCCAGAATTTCCAGATTTTGTGTATAAGTTACTCAAGGCTCTATATGGGCTAAAGCAGGAACCTAGAGCTTGGTATGATACATTGTCAGAATTCCTAATTAAACATGGTTTTACTAGAGGAACTATAGACAAAACTCACTTATAAAAGAAACATGGTGATGATATGATCCTAGTTCAAATTTATGTGGATGATATCATCTTTGGCTCTACAAATGAATAGCTTTGCCAAAGATTCTCCAAGCTTATGCAGAGTCAATATGAAATGAGTATGATGGGGGAATTAAGTTACTTTCTTGGACTACAAGTCAGTCAAAGAAGCGATGGAATCTTCATCAGCCAAACTAAGTATGTGAAGGATTTATTGAAGAAGTTTGGTATGGTTGATTGTTCACCTGCATCTACATCTCTGTCTACTGCAACAAAGTTGGATGAAGATAAAAAGGGCAAAAATGTAGATATTTCAAGCTATAGAGGGATGATTAGATCATTGCTTTATTTAACTACAAGTAGACCAGACATCATGTTTGCTACATATTTGTGTGCAAGATTTCAAGCCAATCCGAAAGAATCACATTTGATGGTTGTGAAGAGGATTTTCAGATATTTGAAGGGGACTCCAAACTTGGGATTGTGGTACCCTATTGGAATTGGTTTTGAATCTGTTGGCTACACAGATACAGATTTTGCTGGATGCAGGGTTGACAAAAAGAGCACAAGTGGAAGCTGTCAGTTTCTTGGACAAAGACTTGTATCCTGGTATAGCAAGAAGCAACAATTTTTGTCAACTTCTACAACAGAGGATGAATACATAACTGCAGGAAGTTGTTGTGCTCAAGTGCTTTGGATTAGAAATCAGCTAATGGACTATGGCCTAATGTTACATAAAATTCCAATTATGTGTGACAATACTAGTGTTATATCTATAGTGGCTAATCCAGTTAATCATTCTAGAACAAAGCACATTGATGCAAGGTACCATTTTATTAGAGAACATGCTACAAATGGTACTATTGAGATCATTTTTGTTCCAACAGAAAATTAATTAGCTGACATTTTTACTAAACCTTTGGATGGAGCAACCTTCACTAGACTTGTAGGTGAAATTGGAATGCTTAATTCTTCATCCTAAGGCAAGAACTCAGCTAATGTGTTGCAGCAGATTAATTTCTAGTAAATCAAAATTAATTTGATTTAATTGGAAATTAACTGAAATATGAATTATAAATATTTCAGAAATCATTACATATTTATATTTCAAAAACAAAGATTTCAGCTTGGAATTTTTCAAATTCTAAGTAAATTGCTCGGTTGTTAATTTACATTTTTAATATGTAAAATTAACACAAGGCAGAATCAAATTGATCAAAAGTATATAGAGAACTGAGTTCTCGATAAGTCTAACTGACTTATCGATAAGTCATTTTGAGACTTCTCGAGTGAGTTCTCGATAAGTCAATTTACTGACTTCTCGAGTGACTTCTCGATAAGCATTATTATGATTTATCGATAAGTCATTGTAGAGTTCTCTATAAGTTTAAACTTACAGAGTTCTCTACAAGTATTCTTTTTGATTTATATATAACTCAGAACTAAAATAATTTAATTCAATAAATTATTTTGGTAAAATACTTTTGGCAAAATTATTCTAATTTTATTTTGAATTTATTCAAATAAAAATTGAAAACAATTCAGTCTATTTTGGACAAACTGGGTATTTATTTGACATCTCAATAAGTCATTTTTTAGTTCTCTATAAGAGTAATTTAAAATGACTTCTCGATTGTAATTCACCTTCTCAAACTGACTTCTCGATTTGTATAACCCAAACGTCTATTTTTGACTTCTCGATAAGTCATTTGCTTTTACTATAAATACCCAGACATCTCGATACATATACATACTTACACATTCGAGATCTCAAGTGATCTAGCTTTTCAACCAAAAACCAATTTCTCTCTCGTTTTTACTCCTTTCTCACTAATTTCTCTTACCCATTCACTCTCACTAAACAAAAATGGCACTCAATGTTGTTAGAGCAACTATCCCAAAGAAAGGAACAAACTACCTAGCTTTTAGTGATGCTAACCAAGCCCCTGATAGTTTCAAGGGGTTTATAAAATTCTTGTCTGAATTCTATATTGCAGGAGCTTTGACTGCTAACCCAGTGTTGTACTTGGATGTTCTGCATGAGTTTTGGACAACAGCTGTGGTAAAGACTGTTATGAATGACAATTCAGTATCTCTGGTGATAACTTGCTCAGTTAGAGGCCAACAGATATAGTTTAATGAGCAAGATTTTTATGAACATTACCTTGGGTCTTCCAACTGCAAACTTGGTGGAGGTGCCAACCCAGGATGAATTGAATGAGTTTATGGACTTCATCAACTATGGTGGAAGAATCAACTTGTCAAGCTTGAACAAGACAAATTTAAGGAAAGAATGGTCCTTTGTGTTTGATTCTTTAGTAAGGGCCTTCACATGCAGGAAGACAGGGTATGACAACATTTCAAGTGTGGTGCATAAATTGATGTACTCAATAGCCCACAACAGACACTTGAATATTGGTCTATTGATCTTGGAAGAACTTGCAACCAGGCTGACCATGCCCCTGTCTGCTAGAGGTAAGGAAATCTTCTTTCCTAGATTCATTATGTCTAATTTAAATAATAAAGTAACAGACATACATTTGTTGAATGGTATAGATAGCACCAAAATAGGCAATTGTAAGCAAATGTCCATAAAATATTTGGTTCACTTACTACAAAGAATAAGGTAAATGTGAGTCTGAAAATCATTCTATTTATGATGGAGAGATTTAGGACTTACCTTTACCCAATGCCTAACATGAGATCCAATGCACAATCTAGCACAACTATGGTTCCTGAACCTGTGGAAGTACAAACACAGGAACACCCACATGGACCTTCCCAAGCTGAAACCACTTCTTCAAACCAACCAATAGCAGCTAGGAAACCAACCACCTCATATTCCCAAAAGGATAAGGTGAGTAAAAAGAAGAGAAATGAGATCACTTTAACTGTTTTGACCGAGAGTGGTGAGGATCAAATAAGAGCTGAGTCACCATTGGTCAAGAGATCAAAACAAAGTAAGAAATCTGAGCTGACCACTCAAGCCACCTCTGTATCCTCCCAAAAGGATGCAGTTGTAAAAATGGTGACTAAACAGACTCTATATATATCTTCTCAACAGGGTGTGTCTATTGAAAAGAGCATTCACCCCAATGCATCCTGTTTATAGTCTGCACAACCTGCATCTGAAGAAATTCAAGTGTATGGTAGGAGAAATAAGGATGGCACACACAGTGAGAGCACATCTATTGAAGCTCCCTCACCTATTTAGGGGGAGCTGCCAACACTCACTTATGAACAACAACTTCTAATCACCCAAATTTCTTCTTCCCATACCGCACTTGAATCTATTTCTCAAGTGCAAGCTAAATCGAGTGACTTGGTTCAAGAAACCTTGCTCACCATCCAGACACTACATTCCGATGGTGAGAGGCTACTAGCTGGGGTAGACCTTAATGACACCATCAAAACCATGGGGGATTCATCGGTTTTTACTGAAGACCCCATGGATGTCTCAAATGCACCTTCATGTGCAAATCAGCCTTCACAGGATGTTAGGTTTGAGGGTAGTACTCCTGAGGGGGAGCTATCTAAATCCTCTCCAATTCAATTGGAGGTTCCTGTACAAGGAACAACTCCCCTCAAAACCCTAGCATAAATTGCATTAGCAGTTGATGCTAGGAGTATAATTGCCAATGACCCTGCTATGGGAGAGGCAAGTTTATCACATTCATGTGACAGTGCTTTGCAAGAAGCACAAGGGTTTTAAGACTGGTGCACATGACAGTAACCCAGTCAAATCCCCTCCAATTTAATTGGAGGTTCCCACAACTAGTGTGGAACAACTTGTCATAAACACAGAGTAATCTGTGAGTAAAACTGTGACTTCAGTCACAGATGGTTCTGATCCCTCAACAGCTCAACCTTCAACCTCACAACCTTAACAACAACACATTCTCTCTCAATGGTTGTAAGAATCTGACTCTCAACCTACATCTGTAGATGATCTTTTAGTTGAGCAGATTTCTGGATTAGCAAATATCTCACAACATCTACGCACTTCAGACATGAGCAATTAAAACTATCAAGCCATTACGCTCATATATAATGAAGATGTTTAAAAATAGAAGGAGAAGATTGTGAATGATGCAAAAACAGATGGGAATGTGGATGCAAGGCTATCTAAAGACTTTGTGTTGGAGATGGATCAGGTCCTGGCTAGATTTAGAAATGAATGTGTCACTATTCTTGGAAGCAATGCCAAGGCCTTGACTCCACAAGATATCTATGATGCAGTCACTAAGGTCTATAAAGCTCAAATCAAAGCTTTTCACCTATTTGGTAAAGGATTAGAACTCAAGCTGACTGGTCATGAATACTAGATAAGGAAGCTTATGAAGGATAAAATGGATGAGATTATACCATCTCAAGTACAGATCACCTCCAAATTCAAGCATTTTGCTGATCAAATGACTAGAATGGATCCGAGTACTATTAAAAAAGAAGTCAAAAATCTCAAACAATCCTTCATTGCTTTTCATGCAGTTGTCCAACATCAAATCACTCATTCAAATGACACAAAGGTCAAGCTGGAACAACTTCATCAAAGCAGATATGAGCCCTCAGCTTTGCTCATGGATGACATCAAATAGGCTGTGGAAGCAACTTTTGGCTCCTTAACATCTACAAGCTCTTATCAGCCTGGATCCACCTCTACAAATCTGCAAATTCAATCTCTCCAAAAACAAGTCTTGGACTTGCAGAACTCTAATACTTCTCTCAATGCACAAGTAAAAGCCTTGACCTTTCTAGTCAAGAGTCAACAAACAGACATCCAGACCCTGGTGGACTCTCACAAGCATCTTCAAATGCAGAATTTTGTTATTTTGGGGGCCATTATGGGGAAGCTCAACGTATCACTGCCTGCTTTACATGAACAAATAAAGCCAGAGTTACCAACTCCCCTCCTCATGCCTGTCACCAAGACTAAGGGGGAGATTGAGGCTAGGAGTCGACAATCTAGAGATGCTAAGGCAAAATCTAAAGAACATATTCAGGTTGGTCAAAGCTCAAGTGTTCAAACTGATGTTGGAAAAGAAAGACTTCAAAGGGCTGCAGAAGGACCAAATCAAGATCAGGAATTTAATGACCTTCTTGCAGCACTAAGAGTTTCTCTTCAAAACAACTATATGGGCTGCAAGAAAGCTTTGGGTAAGAACATCAATTTTATAAGGGTAGTGGTGGTGAAAGTTGATAACTTCTTAGAGAAAAGGATTGTCATGAACATCAATGATGGTGGTATGGACAGGTGTCTCCAGGTGACTCTTCCATATCTTTAAACTTTAAGAGAATCTGAACTGGATGTAATGATTGACAGAGTGAATCCAGTTATTCAAGAAGACACTCAACTTCTCCAAGAGCTCAAAAAGGCACAGATAGCAGCTTTTTCAGAAGCCTATCTATATCCACACAAAGGAGTAGTTTATGTATGTCCAACAACCAGTCAAGCAAGACATCTCATTGTTCCTAAACATTATGTCAAATCAAACATGAGGCTGATAATGACCTTGTAGTCTGATATAAAGCACAAAAGGAACAAGAAGCCGGAGGATGTGGAGATGATAAAAATCTTGGACATATATCTTGTAAATCCTAACACCATGTTGCCAAATACTCAATATAATTTAAGGAAAGATGAGGATGATGATGAGCAGAAGGATGACAAACAAAAGCCTTCTGGCTCAAATCCAAGTCAAGCCTCTAAAGCAACTGGTAACAAGGACAAGAGTCAAGGAGAGAAGAAGGAGGATGAAAAGAAGGATGATGAGAAGAAGAGAGGAAGTGAGAGAAGAAGCAAGAAGAAACATGATGGCTCAGAACCACAACAAACCCTAAAAATCCAAACAAAACTAGCTCAACCTTTAGCTCAACCTTCAAAGTAAACAATCTCAAACATCAAACCACCTCAAACCTCTAAGCCTAAATTTCTATACAGACAAACTGCTAACTCCTTTCTAAAAATCCCAATCACCATAAGCCAAACATCTCTCAAGAAAATCACAGACCTACCTTTTGTCAAACCATCACACAAAACTCATTTCAAGTCTGTTGGGAGAAAACCTAAGAAAGCTAAGCATACTGAAAAAGTTGAAGTTACTAAAAAGGCCATCTGGAACTGTTTCAAGCAGAATGATTTTCTACCCTTAAACTGGTTCTATTAAAATGAAGATTATTTTCAATAGCTAGCTGAAGAAATAGTTAGAGTCTGGGTTGTTACTCTAAAGAAAGTGAGAATCTAATTTCAAGATGAGTCCTTCACTTTTTTTAGCAGCAATTTGATGGACACTCTCTCCAACAGAAATCAAGATAATGATAAGTTTGTTGAAGGATAAGAATACTGCTACAAGAGCATGGATATCAGTTCTAACTGAATGGTTGATTGCAGGAGAGGAAAGAAGAGCAAGGGGTAAAGCAGAATATAAGGAGAAAAAGAGGAACTATGATGAAGAGATTGAAATGTACATCAAAAGATCTGAAGAACTCAAAGCAAAAGGGATGAGTAGAATCTCCAAAGATGGAATATTTTAGAAATGTAAAAGCTGGCTCATTTTTAAAATTCAGAATTGAAATGTTAGATGGTTATCCAAAGCAAGACAGACTCAAACTGATAGAAGCTCTAACATGGACTCCAATCATAGAGGAACTTGAAATTTTTGTATATTTAAAGGAACTCATTAGAGAAGAATCAAAAGTTTCGGGCTTTGTCTAATGCTTGTAATTACCAAACTCAAAATCATCTAATGTACATTGCTGTAATTGTGTCAATTTTTATATCAGTCTTGTTTTCCATTATAACTTGGTGTTAGTCTTGTTAACAAGCATGAATTTGTGATAAACAATCTTGTCACAAATTGGGGGAGATTGTTGTGCAAGACATGCATGTACTTTAACAAGACTAAGTCAAATTGACAACACTAAGTAAGTTGTACTGTAATCTTAGTTTGCATTTTGTATTGTAACATTTAAAGTCTGTAAAAATGTCAAAGGAGCAGACTTGAGTCTTTTTCTTTAAACAGTATCAAGCCTAAGAATTCTATCTGGAAGAAGATCAAGAAGATCACGCCTCAGAAGAATTATGAAGAAGCTTGGAGTTGAATAAATATGTTTTGGGAAAAATGTTCCAAGTCAAGATCTCTACAAGTCACAGATTTAGTGTTATAGAGAAGTCATTTCTAGAACTCCAGAATGACTTATAGAGAACTCAGGAAAGCTATTAGAGAACTCAGAGATATCGACAAGCTAAATTGAAGACACGAAGATTGGAGATATCGACAAGTCATTTCTTCACTAGAGAACTCAGAGTTATCGACAAGTCAAATATCAATAAAAAACTCTGAGTTATCGACTAGTCAAATTTCACTAGAGAAATCAGAGATATCGACAAGTCTAAATTTACTAGAGAACTCTGAGTTATCGACAAGTCAAATTTGACTAGAGAACTCTGAGTTATCGACAAGTTAACAAGTCACTAGAGAACTCAGAGATATCAATAAGTCAAAGTGAAGACATGAAGTGAAGAGATCTCGACAAGCTAAATTATCTTATAGAGAACTCAGAGACCTCTACAAGTCAAATCACTTATGGAGTATTAGAGATCTCGATAAGCCATTATACTTATCGAGATGTCAAGTTCTCTATATGCCTAACTGGAGATCTCGAGGTAAAATCTTAAAGTAAAAATTGTAGACCAGTTCAATATCCAAGATTAACAATCAACAAACAATCCAACCAGTTGGATTGACAAGTCTACAAAAAGCAGCTTGAAGAGTGTGCAAGATCAAGGGTGAAGATTAACTGACTATGGAAGATCAAAGTAAACACAGTATGCAAAGATATACTAAGCCAGAAATGGAAGATATACTTTTCCTAAAATGGAATGATTAGTGACAGTTTAGTAAAGTGAATAGCATCTCTTATTGTACACTGTGTAAACCAGTAGTTAACTATCATATAAAGTTAACACTGGTCCTTTTGTTAGTTGTAACAATTAGATCAAAAAATTCTTGTATTCTTTCAAGGAAGAAGCTAAGCTCTTTACCAACAAAGAGCCTAGAAATTTTGTAGCAAAACATTGTTAATTTTAATATAAAATTAAGTGAGTTTTGAAAGATCTGTGTTATTCATTGTTGCATGTTTAATCTCTATGTTAACACATCTTACTACAAAATTTGATTTACTTTGTTCGTAATCATAAAAGATTCAAAAAAAATATAAAAACACAAAAACACATTCACCCCCCTCCGTGTGTGATTCATTACCTAACAATTATCGAATACCCAGATATGAACCACATATATACGATACTACTCCACAAATATATACAAACTAAATACCGATCACTGAATCAAAGTTGTTTGACATACAGACCTTCATACCTTATGTATCAAAAGACTAATTATTATAACCACGAGACCTTGATTCTTCCATTATTTGATTCTCTTAACGGCTGATAGCCAATCTTTGTAGTTAACCTGTTATATCCTGTTGGTGATTGCAAATCACCTTATGCTTGAAAACCAATGTTGTTTATGATTCAGTTTATTAATTTACCTTATTTATTCTGTTATTATTATAGAATTGGATTATTTTATAAAATATGGACCAGATTCGTGGTCAGACCAGATTGGTGGTCATGTTAGGCCAATGTATGCCTTTGATCCAGTAATTAGAGCAGAGCTGTGTGCCTTGCTCGGGGTTAGTGCGTGACTGATCAGCAGCCTAACCTTGGTTTTAAAAATAAAAATTGAATATCCAATTCTAATCATTGCTTATAAAGAAACTTGATACCCTAAATCATTTTACTTGATCATTGCTTAATCTCAGTACTGTCACTATGACTTGCTGAGTTAGTTAGCTCATTTGTGCGATTTTGTTTGTGTTCTTTTCCAGTTATAAAGGAACCTGTTGGTAGCGAGGATCCCCAATAAAGTTTGTGAGCTAGTATTGTTATTCCCAGTGGACTAACAATGAGATTTACAGAAGGGGGGTTGAATGTAAATCTCAAAACTTGTTAAGTTTTGAGCAGTTTCTAAGGCTAAGTGTTTCTGAAAACAAGTGTGTGTGTGAATTGCTTAAAGCCAATGCAGATAGATATATATTCAAACACAAATGTAAAGAACACAAAGATCTTAAAAACTTTTCTGGTGGATTTGTTGTTCCACCACAGATGTGTTATTTCAGAAAATCTGTGATTCAAAGAATTAAATCACAGCTGCTTCCTAGTACAAACTAGATGATTTTCTCTCTGGATATTTCTAAACAGCTCAGGAAAATTCTCATCTAATTACTAGCTGCTACTTGGTTTATATAACACCAAGTTTACAAGTGAAGACAAAACTGTAAAATACAATTGAAAGGATTCTTCACATATTTCTTCTTCATTTCTCTATACAATGCAATCTAGGATAATCTGTGAATCTTTGAATACTTCCTTGTTTGCATCAGAATGGGAATGTTGCATTTTCTTGATTCCTCCTAGAGGCTTCCATATTCCAGTTTATCTCTGTCAACCCATGTGCCTCTGTCAGCTTATGAATTGTCACTATCAACTGCTAATGTACTAAGCATCCGTTGAAGCTTTCATCCGTTGATGCCTTATCCGTTGAGGCTTTATCCGTTGAAGCTTTATCCGTTGATGCATTATCAGTTGAAGTCTTTATCCGTTGAAGCACTTATCCGTTGATGGATATTATCCGTTGAAGCATTAGAGACATCCGTTGAAGCTTTGTTTCTTATCCGTTGAAGGTCTTTAATATCAGTTGATACTTCTTCACTTATACAAAATTACAAGGCATGAAATATTTACAATTAGCCCTCCTATTTGCATATCCACTAGTAGTCAACATGACTGATACTTTTCTACAACATCTAAGAATTACAACTTGAATCCAGAGAATGAAATGTGCTACAATACTAAACTTATTGCTAAGTAAAGCTACTCCTTCAACGGATAGCCAAGATGGTCTTATCCGTTGAGGCTACAATCACTAGATTTCTACTTAAATGTTTTGTTTAACTTATCATCAAACTAATACACATATTCCTAACAATCTCCCCCTATTTATCTCTACTAGAACTGTAGGCATAAATTTGGGTTTAGCTTGATGATAACAAAACACTTGACAAATATATTAACTGTAATAAAGCAGAAATTCAAAAGTGCTACAAAAATGTGTATGCGGAGATGGAATTGAAGAGTTACATTATTTCCAAGGGTGTTCCTTTAGCCTGAGCAGATTACTTCCTTTTCCTTTGATCCCTTGAATTCTTTCCTAGCCTCCTGTCATTCTCCTCTATTTGAAGTTGAAGTTGTCTGTAGAATTCAACTTCATCTTCTTCATTGATGTCCAACTTAGATTGCATATCCTTGAGAGTTTCATTACTGGCAATCTTGAGCTGATCTTCAATTCTAAAAAATCTTCTGACTCCTTTGTTGTTTCTGAACTCCATCAACCAATGAGGTGATTTGTGAACTGTAATTCCTCTTTCTTGAATAAGTAATGTTCTAGGCAAAGCATTGGGCTCCCTCCAAGTTTTCCTTATGTTGGCAATCTTGTTGAGAATCTCAGTCTTGGCAGTCCTGGTAAAGCCAGAATCCCTTTGTATGGCTGAGTAGACTCTAATCAAGGTAGAGTAGCCTTCATTCAGAATTCTGTAAAGAGGCCATGTTCTTTCCCCATCTCCTTTGTATTTGAACACTAGTCTTTCTGGTAGCTGTCTGTAGACAGCTATTCCCCTTACTTCCTCCAGCTCATCCAGATAGAGTTCAATGTCTGAAAATTCTTTTATGTCACAGATGTGAACATAATCATCTTTAGAGGCTTGAGGTTTAGGCTTAGGCTTCTGTGTGAATTTGATTGAGGCTCTAGAGGGTGTTGATTTGATTCTTCTTTTCTGCTTCTTTGATGGTGGAGAAGAGGTTAGGAAGGTGGGCAATTTGATGGTGTCCCAATCAATTGGTTCCTCATTGAGAATGATTGTTTCACCATGAATGTTCATGAAGGGGTCAGGCACAATGGGTTCAGGAATAGAGGGTAGTGGTTTGGATATTGATTGGGTTTCTTCAGTCTTATCTATCATTTTTCTCTTTGCATTGACCTTCTTTCTGTTCCCTTTCTGCCATTCTTCTCTTCCCTTACTTCTTTCCTCCATCTTAGTACCAACCATGTCCCCCATAGCTTCATCTTCACTTTTGTCTTCAATTTCTTTCTGTTCTTCAGCCTGACTTGACTTTAGCTATTTTTCAAGCTTTGCTTGTGCTCTTTTGTCAGCCTTTAGCTGTTTGGCTTCTTCCTTCAACCTTCTGGTTTCTTCCCTCTTGGCTATTGAGAATTTGGGATGTCCTTGCATCACACATATGCTCTTTCCCTCTCTGAAGATAATAGCCATGTTTCTCCTTACAGCCACATCCATGGTCTCTTTGAGATATGAGATACTTCTACCCAAAAGCTTATCCTCATCAGCCTTTGGAAGAGGAAAATCCACTTCTTTCAGAGGATTCTTTGTAGAGTCCTTATTGGATCTGTTGTTGGGCTTGAGGACCATAGGTTTCAAATCCTTGGAAGAAGTCTCTCCAACCTTATTCCTCCCTACTGGCTTGAGTTCCATAATAATTGATTCCACTTTTATGCTGTGCTTCACAGATTGTGATTGAGAAGTTATAGAACCAAATATTTGTTGCATCTTTTCATCAATCTTCTTCCTTTTCTCTTTGACTTACAATTCAGCTGCTGCTATCTGGATTAGATCAATTCCATCAAGCTTTCCTTTGAGTTGAATAATTGGAGAAGTGGCGATGACAGGAACTAGCACTTGAGAAATTTGAACTGTTGTTGATGGCTCTCCTTCCCCTTTCCCTTTATTCTCCCCTTTTTGTTATCATCAAGGGTAGGAGTCAAGCCTTGTGCATTGGCCAGCTGCATGAGTAGATTTGTTTGAGTTTGTTGATTCTGAAGAATTGTGACCATAGAATCTTCAATGATTTGAACCCTGGTTTCCAATCTGGCCAGTCTCTTGTCAGCATCAGATTCTTTCCTCAGTCTCCCCAACAAATCTTGCATAGTACCATAAGGTATGACTGAATCCAAATTCTCAGCATTGTAGGATTTCAGATCAGCAATGTCCTGTTTGAGCTCATCCACACTTAGATTTTGTTGGAAATGCTGCAACTGCAAGAGATGCGGAGATTCCAGATGAGCTTGAAGAATTGCCTTGGTACCAGCATCTGTAGTCTCCTGAAGGGCCTGCTGAATTGTCATGACTTGTCTAATCAAAGTGACACTAAACTCTCTTGGTGTTGAGGCTTTTGCCCATGCCCATTCAGGAAGATCAGGAACAAAACTTGGGCCTGCTACTCCCCCTAAGTTCATGCTCTCATTCAAAGAATTAGAGTCATCATCATTAGAATTCACTCCAAATTCTTCAGATGGCTCACCAGCTTGAGAAGGCAGCCTGTTAACAACAGCTTTGTCTCTGAGAAGAGATTCTGAAGTGTGTACAATGTGTAATGTCTGTTCTGCCTCCACATTGCCCTGAGCAGCCAATAATTGATAGGCTGAAACAAGATGAGTAAAAGTGTCAGCATCCAAGGAAATGTTATCAATTGCAGCTTTGAAATGTTGCTGAAATTGTCTTTCCTTTTCTGTATTATCCACTTTCATTGACTCACTAGCAATGGCTGGATCCACCCTTATAGCTTCTGTACCTGCCTTTCTCTCTTTTTCTCTATTTTCTTGCATCAGGGGCTCCCCTGGCTCACACACACCCTCACACCCTCACCCTCACCTTCTAAGGTGGCACTCCCCTCACTCACTTTTGCCATGCTGGAAGAAATAACATGCATATGGTGACTCTCAACCTCTCCTTTTGCCTGGGAGCAACCCAGCCTCTCACTCAAAAGATCACTCCCTTCCCTCAAACCTAAAAGTGATTGTACAGTAGCCATGTCCTCTACAATTGGTATTGTTTCTGTTATGTGTGTAGAGACCATCAACGGATAGGGAGTATCAGTTGAAGTGGAAACTGATGGTATCAACGGATAACTGCTGTTAAGCTTATCCGTTGAAGAACAACCACTTGTCAACGGATGAGAGATATCCGTTGAAGAAGGAAAAGATGTAGATATAGAAAGTGACATAATTGTTGAATCTGTGGGAATTGATTTTAAGTGAGGTAACATAGATTCTTCAACTACATCTGAAAGAATTGGCTGATGATCCAACAAATCATCTAAAAGATGATGATCATCAGGTTTTGAGTGGGGATCCTCCCTGAGTTTTAATGAGGGAGAATCAGGAATTGATGTGAATATCATATCCACATCCAGAGAGGGTGATGGAGAGTTTGATGATTGGTGTGTTTCTATTATGAGAGAATGGGGCTGTGATTCCACATTTGCTGGAATCACATCAAGCTGAATTTGTGAAGGCTCAGATACAGGTGGATGTATCTGTGCTGTGTGTGTCCCTTGTGTGGAAACTAGGGTCTTGGCCTTCTTCTTCCTTGAAAAGGCTTTAATTGGTGAATGTGTGGCTTCAGTGTCCCTCCCTCTTTTGTTCTGTGTCCCTGGTTGGGGACTATTTTCAATAGTTACATCCTTTTGGGAGGATGCAACTAGGGATGTGTTGGACTCCTTTTGAACCACCACAGTCTTTTGAGAGACTGTGGCTTGGCTGGCTTGGGTACCACTCACCTCTCCCACCTTATCCTGGGGGTTTCTTGATGTTCACCCCTCCCCTCACCACTCACACCCTGTTCACTCCCTTCAGGGTTTATGGTAGTTGTTACAACTGTTGTCTTTTGAGAAACAACAGAGGTAGGTTTCTTTGACTTGAGTTTTGAAACTTTGGTTTAGGTGGCTTTGGCAGGAACCTGTTTGGACAAAGACACAGATTCCATGGCCACACTAGAGGGCACAGAAATAATGGGGTTGGAAATAGTAGGAGTTATAGAAGTGTTTACCTCACTTACCTGTGGTGCATTCATGATTGGCAAGTATACCAATGGCACCTGGCTGTTGAGGTTCATTCTCAAAAGGTCTGCAAGGACCCTTTTCTCTTGTGCCCAACATTTGAGTTTATTATTCTCATTTGATATAACCAAACCTTCAGCAACATGGTTAGCCAGTAACATAAAGAATCTAGCATAGTAGATGTTATGTGGTCTATTAGCTTTGTTACCTAATCTGGATCCTAATTCTAGCATAACACAATTGCTAAAATTAAAGTACCTATCAGAAACTAGCATATAGAGCATATTAACAAGAGATGAAGTTATGGCATCAAAATTGCTAATCTTCCCAGAGAAAACTTTAATGAAGGCATCTCCAAGAAAATTCCATTCTTTCCTAAGGCCTTTCCTTCTAATACTACCTAAACTAGCAGAATCAAAAGCATAGCCTATGGAATCTAACATAGCAGATACATCTTTATCAGTGTGTGGTGTCATGGCATTATTCTCAGGCAACTTAAAGCAAGATTGTATATCATAACAGTTAATGCAATAGTCCTTACCTTTGAGAGAGAAGGCAATAGTCATATCTGTGGAGTTGAACTCTGCAGTTGTCCAAATCTCCTCAATCACCTCACAGTAGATGGTTGGGGCTTCCAGCATTGCATAGCTTAGTTTACAGTTTTTGATGAAGTCCATCATCTTGTGATAATCAGAATGGGCTTCATTCTTTTCAACCAAGGCTACACAATTATTCTTTTCATAAACAAATCCTGTTTGAGACATAATTTTGACTACTGGTGCCATTGTTGTGAGTAGAGGTTACAGAGAAAAACTTGAGAATTTTTGGGAGAGAAGGAGAATGAGAATTGCAAGAAAGCGTAAAGTGAAAATAAGAGTTCAATTGGGCTTTTATACTTTCTTGAATTAAAACGTAAATAAAATGATTAAATGATACTTTTAGGTAAGTTACAGCCGTTCAAGAATAAATAAAACTGTAGAAATTCTGAAAACTACCTTAAATACAAAGACATACAACACTATATATCTGTATCAACGGTTGAGTAAAAGAATCAACGGCTGTGACTCACTTTTAGTAACTGATGTGACACTTCAACGGATAAGGTAAATAGTTATCCGTTGATGATCAACACCATTTTATCCGTTGAAGGATAAAATTACCAGAAATGTATTTGTCTTTCAACGGATAATGAACATCCGTTGATAGAACAATTTTGGCTTTCAACGGATAGGGAATATCCGTTGATAGGATAAGTCTTACTTAAAGCCAACTTTGTTCTTGCAGCAAATTCATTTTAGGCTTCAAGGCAGATTATATAGATGACATAAATTATGAATAATTAAGCATACCTAACTCACTTACTAATCTTGTGAATGTTGATTCATCAAGTGGCTTGGTAAATATGTCTGCAATCTGCTTTTCACTTGGAACAAAATGAAGTTCCACTGTACCTTTCATCACATGTTCCCTAATGAAGTGGTACTTGATATCAATGTGCTTGGTTCTTGAGTGCTGCACTGGATTTTCAGTAATGGCAATGGCACTTGTGTTGTCACAGAATATTGGAATTTTGTCAACAGTCAGACCATAGTCAAATAGTTGATTCCTCATCCATAATATCTGTGCACAGCAACTACCAGCATCAATGTACTCAGCTTCAGCTGTTGATGTGGAAACACAATTCTGCTTCTTGCTGAACCATGACACAAGCTTGTTCCCTAGAAATTGACAGGTACCAGTTGTGCTTTTCCTATCTATTTTGCAGCCTGTATAATTTGCATCTGAGTAGCCAATTAGATCAAAACCAGACTCTCTAGGGTACCAAATTCCTAGATTTGGAGTCCCTTTGAGATATCTGAAAATTCTTTTAATAGCCACTAAGTGAGATTCTTTAGGGTCAGCTTGAAATCTAGCACAGAGACATGTAGAAAACATTATATCAGGTCTACTAGCAGTTAAATATAAAAGTGAGCCAACCATGCCTCTATAACTTGAAATATCCACAGACTTTTCAGCCTTGTTTAATTCAAGCTTGGTGGCAGTGGCCATGGGAGTTTTTGCAAATGAACAATCCATTAAGTCAAACTTCTTTAAAAGATCATAAATGTACTTAGTTTGACTAATGAAAATTCCATCACTAACTTGTTTAACTTGTAAACCAAGAAAATAAGTTAGCTCTCCCATCATGCTCATTTCATATTTACTTTGCATTAACTTAGCAAACTTTTTACAAAGCTTATCATCTGTAGATCCAAATATAATATCATCTACATAAATTTGAACAAGTATTTTAGAGCCATTAACATTTCTAAAGAAGAGAGTTTTGTCAACAGTACCTCTTGTGAAGTGATTATCTAGAAGGAATTTTGACAAAGTCTCATACCAGGCTCTAGGTGCTTGCTTTAGTCCATAGAGTGCTTTCAACAGATAGTACACATAGTCTGGAAAATTTGGATCTTCAAATCCTGGAGGTTGGCTTACATAAACTTCTTCCTCTAATTCCCCATTTAGAAATGCACTCTTGACATCCATTTGATAGACTTTGAAATTGGCATTAGCTGCATAGGCTAGAAAGATTCTGATGGCTTCAAGTCTGGCAACTGGAGCAAATGTTTCATCAAAATCTATTCCCTCTTGTTGAGAGTAGCCTTTAGCAACCAATCTGGCTTTATTCCTTATGACAATGCCATTTTCATCCATCTTGTTTCTGAATACCCATTTTGTGTCAATAGAACTCTTGTTCTTTGGCTTGGGTACCAGCTTCCATACTTTGTTTCTCTCAAATTGGTTTAGCTCTTCTTGCATTGCTAAAATCCAATCTGGATCCAATAGAGCTTCTTCCACTCTCTTAGGTTCCTCCTGTGATAGAAAGCTACTATACAGACATTCATCTTGAGTAGCCCTTCTAGTTTGCACTTTAGATGTAGCATCACCAATGATCAGTTCAAAAGGGTGATTCTTGGTCCATTTCCTTTGAGGTGGTAGATTAGCTCTAGATGAGGTTGCCTCAGTATTGTCATGATGTGAAATAGAATGTTGATTGGTTGAAACTCCCCCTGAGTTGCTGATCCTTTGAAAGGAATTGGGAGCTCTATCAACTGATGAAGTGAATTGATTATCCGTTGACAGACTGTGATCAACGGATGCTTCATTATGAACTTCAACGGATGATGCACTTTGTCTTTCAACGGATGCTGCATTGCTTCTTTCAACGGAAGCTGAGCTATGACTTTCAACGGATGCAGCATTCTGTGCATTATCCAAAGGCAGATTATGAATCCCTCTTGAGATGCCTTCTTCATCATTCTCATCTTCACCATCATCACAATATATCTCAATATTGTCAAATTTGAGTCCTTCATGATGTCCTTCATCTATTAGTCTATCAATCTTTTTATCATCAAACACAACATGTACAGATTCCATGACAATGTTGGTTCTTAGATTGTAGACCCTATATGATTTTCCAGCAGAATAACCAACAAATATTCCTTCATCAGCCTTTGCATCAAACTTCCTTTTGTGATCAGATTGATTCCTTAAGATGTAGCATTTGCAACCAAAGACATGTAGAAAGTTTAAAGTTGGTTTTCTTCTCTTGAATAATTGATAGAGAGTCATGCCTTTTGCTTGATTGATTAGAGAAATGTTCTGAGTGTAACATGCACAGTTAACAGCCTCAGCCCAAAAATAAGTTGGGAGTTTTGACTCTTCAAGCATTGTCCTTGCAGCTTCAATTAGTGATCTGTTCTTCCTTTCCACCACAACATTTTGTTGTGGAGTCCTTGGAGCTGAGAACTCATGCATGATCCCACTTTCTTCACAGAACAACTTCATGGTTGAATTCTTGAACTCAGTTCCATTGTCACTCCTAATATTCCTTACTTTGAAATCAGGATGATTGTTGACTTGCTTGATATGATTGATGATGATTTCACTAGCTTCAAGAAAATAAACCCATGAAAACTTTGAGAAATCATCTACAATCACTAGGCAATATCTTTTCCTTGAAATTGACAATACATTGACTGGTCCAAAAAGATCCATGTGTAGAAGTTGTAGTGCTTCATCAATTGCAGATTCAAGCTTCTTACTGAATGATACTTTCTTTTGCTTTCCTTTATGACAAGCATCACACAGTCCATCCCTTGTGAATTCCATTAGAGGCATTCCTCTAACTAAGTCCTTTTTGACTAGATCATTCATTGTCTTGAAATTCAAATGGGACAGCTTCTTGTGCCATAGCCAACTTTCAACTGGACTTGCTTTGCTGAGAAGACAAGTAATGGATTCTGCATCTTTGGAGTTGAAATCAGCTAAGTACACATTCCCTTTTCTAACTCCAGTTAGAACCACTTTATTGTCCTTCTTACTTGTGACAATACAAGCTTCAGAATTGAAGGAAACAGTATTCCCTCTGTCACATAGTTGACTGATGCTCAATAAATTGTGTTTGAGACCATCAACCAATGCAACTTCATCAATGATGACATTTTCTTTTGAAATCAAGCCATATCCCATAGTGAACCCTTTGCTGTCATCTCCAAAGGTTATGCTAGGGCCAGCTCTCTCCTTAAACTCTGTGAGCAGGGTGAAATCTCCTGTCATGTGTCTTGAACAGCCACTGTCCAAGTACCATAGATTCCTTCTTTTTCCCTGCACACAGCAAAATCAATCAAGTTGATTTTGGTACCCAAGTTTCCTTGGGTCCAGCCTTGTTAGTCTTTTTCCTAGACTTCATTCCTCCTGCATCTTTTGACTTAGGTAACTTTGGGTCAACCTTGGTCTCAGATGTGGTTGGTTGAAGTGTAGGGTTAGTCACAGAATCATTTAACACATTTGATTGAATTTGATAAGGCATAGGTTGTGCAAACATGTTATTCCACATAGGCATATTGTATGGCATTTGAGGCATACTAAATGCAGTAAAATAAGGATTATTAATATATGGCATGTTTGCAAAATATACATGGGGATTCTGGTGAGACATAACAGGCATAGCATGCAGAGGTGACATAGACATGTTAGGCATGGAGGGATTTGAAGGCATGGGAGCATTTTTAACAGATTTGCAATTATCAGATAGATGATTAACACTTTTACAATACACACAGATTTTTCTAGGAGCATGCCTATCAGGATGTAATTGTTATGTTTATTAATCCCTACCTTCCCATTTCTTTTAGATTTTCTTTTAGTTTCCTTTTTTATCCTCAACCAACTTAAGCCTTTCTTTCAGCTGATCTAAAGTCATGTGTCCTATATTCACCTTACTGACATCTCTGGATGTGCTAGCTCCTTCTTTGACAAAGTTCTTGAGAGTTGAATTATTCTTTTTATTGAGGTTTTTATTTTTAAAAGAACTTGCCTGTTTTAATTGATGAGCCTTCAACGGATGCTCCTTTTCTTCCTTCAACGGATAACTTTCATCATCCGTTGATTCCACATCCGTTGACAATCCATCAATTAATTCTAACTCCTTTTTGTTTTTCTTCCAGGCATCCTCACAGAATGATTCAATTCCCTGAACCTTTGCAATCTGAACACTAACATCCCTAGATGTTTTCCAGGCCTTGATTACCTCTTGCTCACTTTCTAACTGTATAGAAAGAATTTCTACTTTCTTAACAGCTTCTGCTAGTTCACTCTCAACAGTCAAGCATTTAAGTTTTATCTTTTCAAGCTCAATTACCTGATCCTCTAACACAACATTCCTATCACTTAAAAACACATTATTCTCCTTGATCCTAGTGTTTTCTTTTGCTAGTGATTTAAGGGAAACACGCAAATGATATAATTCACTGGACATATCATTTATGGCTTCATTGCATTCATGTTTAGAAAGCTGAGAGAGATCAGTAGTAATTACCTGGTTGCTTGATGAACTAGTTTCATTTCATCAGAATTAGCCATCAGGGCTAGGTTGACATATTCCATATCATCATCTTCATTGACCCCATCTGCTGCCCAATCATCTTGAGTGAGAAAAGCTCTTTCCTTTTGTTTGAGTAAATCAAAATACTTCTTTTGTAATCAACTTGCTCAAATTTCTTTTTATCAGAAGTTGGCTTTCTACACTCACTTGCAAAGTGTCCACTAATGCCACAGTTGTAACATTTGAACTTTGATTTGTCCCCCATGTTTTTGTTTGGCTTAGTGAACTTTGTATTTTTTCTGAACTTCATCTTTGCAAACCTCCTGGACAGAAAAGCCAGATGTTCATCAACATCATCAGAGTCATCCTGACTGGAATTGTCTTCATCCTCAGCTGCTTGCTCTTTACCCTTGCTTGATTCTGATTTGCTTGTGCCAATTTTGAGACTTGGCATTGTCTTCTCCTCATTCCTGGCTTCTATCTTCTCACTGTCAGCTACAAGAGCAACTGTTCCTCCTTTTCTCTTTCCTTTTTCCAACAGCTCATCCTGCTCCATTTCAAGTTCATAAGTCTTCAGAATTCCATATAATCTTTTAAGTGTGAAGTTCTTATAATCTTGAGAATTTCTTAAAGAGACAGTCATGGGCTTCCATTCCTTTGGTAGAGACCTAAGAAATTTTAAGTTGGAATCCTTGACTTGGTACACTCTACCATACAGCTTCAATCCATTTAACAGTTTCTGAAATCTGTTGAAGGTATCATTTAATGATTCACCTTCTTCAAAGTGAAAATATTCATACTGTTGAATAAGAAGCTGCATCTTGTTCTCTCTGACCTGCTCAGTACCTTCACAGATGATTTGTATAGTATCCCAAACTTCCTTTGCAGTTTGGCTATTGATGACATTGTCAAACATATCTTGATCTAAGCCATTAAACAAAATGTTCATGGCTCTCTTGTCCTTGCGGATTTCTTCCATGTCTTCAATAGTGCATTCTGCTTTTGGCTTGGGAATGGACTGTCCAACAGCAACTGTTGCAGTAGCAGCTGTGGCTACTTTGTGAGGGATGTGAGGACCATTTTCAATACAGTTGATGTAGCTTTCATCTTGAGAAAGAAGATGTAAATGCATCTTCACTTTCCAGTGATGATAATTATCTTTTTCCAGGACTGGGATCTTTATACCAATATCTTTCCTACTCATGATGGTAGCAGGAGGATTCTTCTGTGCACTCATGATGTTAGCAAAATAGATCTTTAAACTCTTTGTATGTTAAGAGCTCGCTCTGATACCAATTGTTATTCCCAGTGGACTAACAATGAGATTTACAGAAGGGGGGTTGAATGTAAATCTTAAAACTTTTTAAGTTTTGAGCAGTTTCTAAGGCTAAATGTTTCTGAAAACAAGTGTGTGTGTGAATTGCTTAAAGCCAATGCAGACAGATATATATTCAAACACAAATGTAAAGAACACAAAGATCTTAAAAACTTTTCTGGTGGATTTGTTGTTCCACCAGAGATGTGTTATTTCAGAAAATCTGTGATTCAAAGAATTAAATCACAGCTGCTTCCTAGTACAAACTAGATGATTTTCTCTCTGGATATTTCTAAACAGCTCAGGAAAATTCTCATCTAATTACTAGCTGCTACTTGGTTTACATAACACCAAGTTTACAAGTGAAGACAAAACTGTAAAAAACAATTGAAAGGATTCTTCACATGTTTCTTCTTCATTTCTCTATCCAATGCAATCTAGGATAATCTGTGAATCTTTGAATACTTCCTTGTTTGCATCAGAATGGGAATGGTGCATTTTCTTGATTCCTCCTAGAGGCTTCCACATTCCAGTTTGTCTTTGTCAACCCATGTGCCTCTGTCAGCTTATGAATTGTCACTATCAACTGCTAATGAACTAAGCATCCGTTGAAGCTTTCATCCATTGATGCCTTATCCGTTGAGGCTTTTATCCGTTGAAGCTTTATCTGTTGATGCATTATCAGTTGAAGTCTTATCCGTTGAAGCACTTATCCATTGATGGATATTATCCGTTGAAGCATTAGAGATATCCGTTGAAGCTTTGTTTCTTATCCGTTGAAGGTCTTCAATATCAGTTGATACTTCTTCACTTATACAAAATTACAAGGCATGAAATATTTACAATTAGCCCTCCTATTTGCATATCCACTAGTAGTCAACATGACTGATACTTTCCTACAACATCTAAGAATTACAACTTGAATCCAGAGAATGAAATGTGCTACAATACTAAACTTATTGCTAAGTAAAGCTACTCCTTCAACGGATAGCCAAGATGGTCTTATCCGTTGAGGCTACAATCACTAGATTTCTACTTAAGTGTTTTGTTTAACTTATCATCAAACTAATGCACATATTCCTAACACTAATCTTCACTGGAGGTTAAATTTAAAAACAGGAAAGTATGAGCGAAAGAAATGCTCAGTAATATGGAGGTTTCTTACAGTATTCAAACATCTTTTTGATATTTTCGAGCGAAATGCTTCAGCAATACTCTGAATCTTGACGAGAATAAAACTCGTAAACAGTTTTTACGGAAATATCGTAAACAACAATAACATGAGACAATGATTATGGAATCAATCATCAATTTTATTCAAAAACCGAACTCCGGAAATTAATACTTATTTTATTGTCATATCAAATTAGATATCAATACGAACTTTGATGCTCACAACATCCCATACTGAAGTCAACATCAATCATCTATACTAATACCACCTTTGATATTTAACAACAACGTAAGTATCAATAAATTTAAAACTGAATCAAAACTGTATTTCACTATTAATTCAAAACAGAATCAGTTGATAAATTATTTATTCTATGATTATCAAAAACAATATATAATTTAGATTGGGATCATTCACCGACAGACGTACTATCACATGTTGATCAGCCCGTGTGATAGCACAAGGTCATGATTCATAGAAATATGTCCCCAAAACATGAGTACTCAAATAAAAAGGCAATATACTTCTTGTGGCATAAATTGTATCATAATATTCATATGACACTTAGCAACAGCCCTCCGCTGGACCGTCCGCCCGGTCACTTACGTATTGATCCAATCTTAAAATCTTTTATTGAAAAGGGGTCATAATAATTGACACCCAAAATAATTTTATTCCCCCATTTACTTGGGTAGGAATATTCGCAACCAAATCATTTTTCTCAAAATCTAAACATTTATAAATCCAGTAATTTGATAAGTAAAATCACTTAGCAATTCTGAACCTAGAATAGCAGAAGAGTACTTGCATAAATAGAATAATTTAATTTAGTGATATGTAAAACATTTATCTATTATGAACTGAGAATAGGGAAAGCAATAATTGCATGATAAGATTTAAAATAAATATCACTTGAACAATAAGTGATGATAGAGATAATTGCCTTTGGGTTTTTAGCAGTTAATCACACTCGTATAATGCAATTATCTCAGTCTGGCATCTCAAGGCATCACCGTCTTTCTATTTCAACAATTGACTGACATACTGCTCCTGTGATTGCTAGAAGCTTGATAACCCTCACCATTGCATTTCACTCTTTCTCCACACATCTTGTACTGATCAAATCGAATGATCCGCATCTATAATTTAAAGATATAACTTTAATTGTCTAAACGATAATTACTCGACAATTAAGCATCAAAACCCTATCGTCTACCCATACGATAGCCCACGCATAAAGAAAACAGTCCAACACAAGACTCTTGACTCATGTACGCACATAATTCATATAACATATAAACATATAATCCACGTATCACATCATTCAGATAACATATGACTCAGTTCACCAAAAGGTTTGACTCAATACGTTTAAAATTGAAATCTGGTAAAAAATATGATTTATCGATCAAAAATCGACTCAGAATGATTCGTAAAACAAGCGACCATTCAAAACAAAAGAATTTGGGTCTCGAAAGTATTTTTAATTAAAGCGGAATATTTTTCTGAGTCTAGAGCGTTCGTTTCGTATTAAACGGATGAACGATTTATTTAATATGAATTTTAAACATTTTTCGCAATTAAAACCGGTTTCTGAATCATTTTATAATTAAATATTAGGGCTCGAACACCCAAATCCGACTTTAAAATAATTTAATAATAATTATTGAGCTTTGAACATAATTTTAAAATAATATTTTAAAGCTCAAACTATTTTTTGGAATTTTTAAATCAAAATAATTAATTAAATCTAATTAAATAATCAATTAAAATTAATTAATAACAAATTAAATTAATAAATCAATTAATATTTAAATTAATTGACTAATTAATTAATTAAAAATTAAAATTAATTAATTTATTAATTAAGATTTATTTTAGAATTAAAAATAATTTTCAGAATTAAAAAAAAATTGGAATTTAAAATAAATAACAACAATTCCTGAAAATAATTAAAAGGAAAATACAATTTTTGAAAATAAAATAAGATTTTGATTTATTTTAAAATAAAAATTTTGTACAAACATAATTGAATTGGGGAATTAGGTTTTTAAAGATAAAAAACGGGTTGTAATTGGGCCGGGAAATGGGTAATGGGTCGCCAAGAACACGAAGAACACTCAAGGAATCAAACCTTCATTTTTATATGATATTGAACTCAGAATTCTACATAATATACCAAATCGATCAGAATAATGTTATCTATAACATGGTATCATAAAAACACAGACGTAAATTTTTGGATTTTCCGGAAAATTAAATAATTAATTCGAATTATGAAAAATAACTCGAATTTTAAGTTGGTTATGCACTAAATCTGATGAGTGTTTTGGAAGGGTGGTGATGAGAGCTTTGATTTGGTTACAAGAGCGTTTCGAACGGAGTCCGATAACGCCTCCAAATTTCAGTTTGATTCTCAAGAACACGGAGAACATTCAAGAACTTAATACGAAAATCAAACAGCCTTTTGAGAATGTTATGGTACTCTAAATTCAACATATGATATATGAAATTGAATGGCAGGAGATGCTCTACAGCATACAATCATCAAATCAGAAAACCAAATCGTTTACGAAAATTCATATTTTACTAAATAATTCGAATTTTTGTAAAAATCATAGAAAAATATCAATGAAATCTTGGATGATGGATGATTAAACAGGATTCTACGTGTCGAGAGCTTCGTTTTACTACTTGTACGTCGAAGAAAAATCTTGGTTTGATTATGAGAGAATGCGAAGAACACTCATCAGTTTCTCTCGATAATTATGAAATTTTACTGACTGATTATGATTATACGAATAAAATGAAATAATAAAAGGGCTATATATTTATGGAATATTGGTTCGTGTTGGATCGTATTGGATCGATAAATTAGTTGTTTAGCCGCTAAGTAACTGTAAAACGATCCGAAAATAGATTACTTAGCCTATAAGTAACTATAAAAACGATACAATTTAATACCAGATTTGGATAATTATCAAAACCGAGCTTCCTATAAACACCATATCAAAAGAATGTAAAATATCTCGTCTTTTGAGAGTACGAGTTTTATTAATCTACCGAAATGATTATCGTATCGAAAATTGTACGCCGGGACGCGTACGGGTCAAACATAACCCAGATTGAAAAAGTTAAAAACATGGAAAATGTCCAGAATTACCATATTAAGTTAGGAAGGAGTTTTCGGAAGAGTTTCGGGTTGAAGAAGCGCAAAAATCGTTGAAATTGGACGATTCTCGGCTTTATAAAATAGTTTTATAATACTCAGAAAATAATTATTAAATCTATAAATCCTTATAAAATCATATAACAATCCAAAAATTACCAAAAAAATGACATAATTATCTATACTTTATTTTGGACATATTAAAAATAAAAATGCTTACACTATATCACATATAAACACCCAATATAATAATATCAATCATCAGATAATTCACCAAAACTCCCATAATAATCACATAATAATTATTTATATTAAAAAATAATTTCACAATATTTCCCGGATATTACAAAACAATTTTAATTTACTGATATCAATAAGATCGACTTTCAAATAACTTTTGAAATAATACATTTAAGTAAATATTTTTAGAAATTAACAAGGATCGATATAACACTTAACAATTAGCACATTACCATTTAATATCACCAACTCATCAAATAGAAATAAAATATCCACCATTTTATTCCTTCTAAATCATAAAAGGACATATATACATTCAAAAATAATTATAATAATTCTAAAAATACGGGATATTACAATCTACCCCGTTATAAGGATTCCGTCCTCGGAATCAGTAGAAGAAAACACTAAGGGTCTTCTTACCAACTTTCCAACCTTGCATAAGCAACCTTTCTGAAAATCTCAAATAAAAACTTGGATTCCTTGTATAACATAATTATCACGGGAGCTTCGCTCCACACCATCATTCCTTCCACATACCATTTGACCAATTCTCAGTAGAATTACTTTTACAGATTGCGAGAAAGAAGAATAGAAAGAAAGATAGAGAGAAAGAAAAAGAGTAGAGATAAATAGAGAGAGAAATAAAGAAATAGACTGACTTCGTTATACGCCACTGATATTTTAATCGTATTGCAATCCACTATTGCTATTGGTAATCCCTTCACATAACCTTATTTTGACTTGACCAAGGTAACTCAGCCCAACTTGATTGGCATACCTTCATATTTCAGATGATAAAATCATGGAATTTCAAAGAGAAAAGAATTTGTGAAAAAATATTGTTGAAATAAAAGAATAACTGAGATAATCAATATGATCAAATGAACTTGGGTTGCATGCCCAAATTAAGACACTACTAAAGGTTGTAATCATTCTTGTAGTCATAACACACACAAGTGATGGCGTCCCATCCAATTCCTATCACACAGACATGTATACCTTGTGTCCCCTATAGTTAGGGTTGTTCATCTCAGTCAGAATAAAAGAATATCAAAGGAATCCAAATCAAATGAATAAAACTGAAAAGATTTCAAAGATGATATTTCTGAAGGAAATAAAATCCAGAGAACAAAATTATGGCACAAAATGAGCAAGTGGTGTCGCATCACCAAGAAACTATCGACCATATAAGAAAAGTGGAAGTTAAATTATCATAATTTGGCAGAGCTGTCAAAACCTGAAAATAGGTTTCATGACAACCTTTGGCATAGTACGTGATTGAAAACGTGTTAAGGAATATATCATCTAACAAATATCTCTTTTTGAGAGATGTCAAAAGAATTTATAGAAGGAGAAGGTATTGCCAAAGTCTTAATACTTATCTTCTATTTGAACTATTCTGTCGGCTCGCCATTTGATTCTAGATACTTCTTCACGTTCTAAGGATATTAATAATCTCCATCGTCGTCGAATCATAGTAGCCTCGGAAGATTCCACCATAAAAGTTTGCAAATGCCAGGAGTTTTGTAATGCTCAACACAACCATCTCAAATGAATGCATCTATCTTAACTTACTCATTGGTACCATATCCAATAGTCCAACAGGAACTCGATATGAGCTCAAGCGTTCTCACATAGCTATACACACTCCTACACACTCAAGTTTCTAGTTTACTATAACCTCAGCTCTGATATCAACCTGTAACGCCCCCAAATCCGGGGTCAGAGGATTTGGTCGGCACTCTGAAACCTCAATCCAAAATAACCTGTTAAATCATAAATAAATGCCAGCGGAAGATATTTAGCATCTATGACCCCAAACTAATCCAAGATCTTTTAAGGTTACAGTTCTAGATACAAGAATTCCAATTCCACAAATAAATTTTCACTTTCTTTTAAAACTCTTTTCAATACTTTACAAACTCAAACTAAACCCGCTAGTATAACTTCATAAAGAAGTTACTAGTCCCAACTATACAATACACATCTATAATATAATATAATATAAATAACTTTACACAATAGAACTTACACTAGTCCGTAAACCCTGGACCAGCCACCTTCCAAAAGCTTCTTTTTTGCTTCCTTCAATTACACGGCTAAAAAGCGCAAGCTAATCCTCACTGGAGGTTAGATTTAAAAACAGGAAAGTATGAGTGGAAGAAATGCTCAGCAAGTTCATTATAGCATATATATGGTCTTTTTGATATAAAATTGACATCTGCAATAGCACATAACATTTTAAAATCATAATTGCTGAAATAAAATTTATTAATGAATCGGATAATTGTTTCTTACTGTACTCAAAACTCTTTTGATATTTCGAGCGTAATGCTTCAACAATACTTTGAATCTTGACCAGAATAAAACTCGTAAAACAGTGTTTACGGAAATATCGTAAACACAATAACATGAGACAATGATTATGGAATCAATCATCAATTTTATTCAAAAACCGAACTCCTGAAATTAATACTTATTTTGTTGTCATTTCAATTAGATATCAATACGAACTTTGATGCTCACAACATCCCAAACTGAAGTCAACATCAATCATTTATACTAATACCACCTTTGATATTTAACAACAACGTAAGTATCAATAAATCAGAAATTAAATCAAAACTGTATTTCACCATTAATTCAAAATAGAATCAGTTGATAAATCATTTATTCTATGATTATCAAAAACATATAATAATTTAGATTGGGATCATTCACCGACGGACGTACTATCACATGTTGATCAGCCCGTGTGATAGCACAAGGTCATGATTCATAGAAACATGTCCCCAAAACACGAGTACTCGAATAAAAAGGCAATAGATCTGCCTGTGGCACAAATTGTATCATAATATTTTATATGACACTTAGCAATAGCCCTCCGCTGGACCATCTCCCCGGTCACTTACTCATTGATCCAATCTTAAAAATCTTTTATTGAAAAGGGGTCATAATAATTGACACCCAAATAATTTCCCGATTTACTTGGTAGGAATATTGGCAACGAAATCATTTTTTTTCAAAATCTAAACCATTCATAAATCCAGTAATTTGATAAGTAAAATCACTTAGCAATTCTGAACCTAGAAAACAGAAGAGTACTTGCATAAACAAAATCATTTAATTCAGCGATATGTAAAACATTTATCTATTCTGAACTGAGAATAGGGAAACAATAATTGCATGATAAGATTTAAATAAATATCACTTGAGCAATAAGTTATGATAGAGATACTTGCCTTTGGTTTTTTAGCAGTTAGCACTACTAGGAAAAAGACCTTAGACATGTAAAAAATGTATGATGTCTTCACGACTGATGTAAATGTATTTTCTCATAGACATCGGTTAAAAACCGATATCTATGTAATATTACACATCATTTCTGGAAATTTCTGATGTCTAATTCACATTCTTGTTATATAATTGTGTAATGTCAAGTTCAGAAATGTAATATTAGGATGATTAGGCCTATTTAAAACTATAACACACAAGCAATATTTATAAATTAACATCGATTAAAAATAAAAAAACCGATGCCTCTATCTTCTTAGACATCGGTCTTTTTATAAAAAACTGATGTCTCTATCTTATTAGACATCAATTATTTTCTTAGTACCCGATGTCAATGTTGATAATAAACATTGGTTATTTTCTAAAAAACCCACGTTAATATGATAAATAGACATCGGTTGTTTATTTTTGAATCGATGTTATTACCATGTTTTCATGTGCTAGTATTCCTTTATTAACATCGAATATTTTGTTTTTATGATGTCTTTGTGATTTTAAGGCATGCTTTTATATGTGTAAACTGATGATATTTATGGGTTTTAACATCGTATCTAATAACAATGTGATGTAGTTTCTATTATAATTAAACTGAGCATCTCTGTTTTTGCATGAACCAGAAAACTCCATATGGTAAAATCCAATCAACCAACAATTTTCCATCCAACCAACCAACAATTTTCACCCCATCAACCAACAATTAACCTAGATTCAACCAACAACAGTTTTTATCCATCAACAACCTAAAACATCTACTAGAAAATTCTGAACATCTACATCAACCAACCAACAACAAATATAAAGCAAAATAGTTCTAACACATTGTCAAACATGCATCTTACAAGTTCGATCATCAAGTACATTATGAAACCAGAATTTACAGTAGGCAGGCAAGGAAATTTACAATCTACATTTTGTCTTGAATGCAGTCGACAACATCACAACGAACCTGGTCCAGCTCCTCTAGAGTGTAAGACTTGCGAGTCTTGGTCGCCCACTAAAAATTGAGTAAACCGAAAAGCGAAATCAGAAAAAAAAATATCTAAAATGCCACATTCAGTCATACAAAAATGAATGTACAGACCTTAGAAGTAAAAGAAATTTCCGTGTCCTCAATAATTTCCTTCATGTACCTCATGACTACATAATCACATTCAACCCCACCAGGCTATTCGGGGATCCCTGTTAAGATAAAAATAAAAAAAGCTGGCTTTACAAACTGATCAAATCAGAATTATTGTCGTACTATAAAAATTATAGTAAATTACTTACTACGAGATTTTGATTTTAGGAGCTTTGTTTCCCCTTCCTTTTTGAGAATTAACTTGTTTTATTGCTGCATATTATAATGACACAGTGTCAAGAGTCATATTTGAATTCAAGAATATATTAAAACAGCCTAAAAAATAAAAGGAATAATATTACTCTGATAAAGCTTTTTCCAAATCATCAAAATGAGTTGGATGAGGCAAGGGATTGAGAATGTAAATGTCGCCATCCCATATTATGACCAGAATCCAGTGGCAAATATATATTATAATTTACACAAGTCGGATTTTTTTAAAAATAGCCTAAAAACCTAAAAGAAATTAATTTAATAGATAATATGCATTTAAATATACTTACTGATGATTATGTGGCATGAAGAATATGTGATTTTGATTACCTCGTTGAAATTCAGCATTCAAATTAAAGTTGGCGCCAGGATCAAAATATCCATACAGGACCACATCATCATTCTTGCAAACCCTCTTAATTGTATTATGCAAGTGCATATACTATGTGGGAGAAATTAAAATTACTAGCAGAGCTATTGTGCGATAATTCAAACAGTACCTATAACCACAAAAATAAATTACTTACGCCATATACGCAGATATCGCAACTTGTCCAATCATGTCAAACTCTAACAATGCTTTTAAATTCTCATGCAATATATATATATTGTCTTCTCAACTCCAAACACATCAGAATCACATGGAATAGGGATCGATTCCCCGCTGGCTTTCATAAATGTTGTAGCATGTTTGTACAATACCTTGTATTGGCGTGGCACTTTCTCCAAATCAGACATGGATACACAATTTTTTATGTTTGATCCATGTCCAGAGGGAAGTTTCATAGAAAAGAATGAGTTCAACACTTTTTTTTCCGGCCTTCGACAAAGTAAAGGGGAAGGGGGCAGATAGGTCTTCTTTTCTCCTACTTGAGGAGCTAAATCATGTCTAACACCCATATCAATCATATCACGATGTGCCGCCTCACTATCTTTTGACTTTCACATATTTAATAACATCCCAAGCAGATTATCACACATTTTTCTCAATGTGCATAAAATCGAGACAGTGGCGAACATGATGATATTTCCAATATTCTAACTCAAAGAAAACAGATTTTTTCTTCCATGGACATTCAACCTTCTTCAACTTCTTCACCTCTTTTCCAAAATAAAAATTAATTCATTCCTGATGCGCTAACACTTCTTCTCCGGAAAGGGGTTGACATGCGTTCCCCAACTCTTGTTGTCCGTTAAAGGCCTCCTTCTGCCTCCTATAAGGGTGATGCCTAGGTAAATACGGCGATAACCTTGGAAGCACATCTTCCTACTGTGACTTAAATATTTACCCACAATATCATCACCACAAATTGGAAAACTCTTATAACCCTTATTCATGCAGCCTGACAAGTTTCCATATGCTGGAAAATCATTTATAGTCCACAACAAAATTGCTTTTAGAGTGAAATATGATTTACTATAGGCGTCATAAATGTTTGGTTCACCTTCTTCCCAAAGTTTTTTCAGATCATCAATCAACAGTTGTAACTAAACGTCGATGTTATTTCCCGGCTCATGTGGACCAGGAACTAAAACTGACAACATCATGAACTTCCTTTTCATGCATAATCACGGAGGAAGATTGTACGTTACCAACACTACTGGCCAACAAGTATATCGATTGACAAACCCATTAGTATGTGGGTTTATACCATCCGCTGATAAAGCCAACCTAATATTTCTAGATTCACTACCAAAGGCAGACCACCGATAATCGATATTCATCCAAGAAGGAGAGTTGGTCGGATATCGCATCTTGTCATCATTTATTCACTGATTTGCATGCCAAGTCATGAGTTCAGCAGTAGAGGGAGATTTAAATAACCATTTAAATCTTGGAATTATCGGAAAATACCACATGACCTTGGCTGGAATATTGACCCTAAGTTGGCCATTCTTCCGTACTTTCCAATGTGACAGCTTACAATGAGGACATTGAGAAGCATCGGAATGTATGCCCCTGTACAGTATACAATCATTGGGACACGAATGAATTTTTATATACTCTAGACCTAAATCGGATAAAGTTTTCTTCGCTTCATATGTTAGGAGGCAACACATTATCTTTGGGAAGGATCGAGCCAAATGAAGAGAGCAGCTCAGTAAAGGCAGTGTCGATCGCTAATACCAAACCTAGATTTCTAGTTGTGCAATTTTAACATTGACTCTAACTTTGTGCACTCGCTTCCCTCAAACAAAGGTTGTTCCGCATCAACAACAAACCTCTGAAAATCATATGAATCCTTATTGTAATTACCCGAATTAAAAGCCGCTTCACAAACTTCAATAGTTTTTGATGCAGCAAAGTGCTATATGTTGGTCTGAAGCAGGACGTGTACTACCTATAGATGACCTAGTACTCCTAGTAGATTTATCTTCATGCCAAATCCAATCAACATACTCCAATCTAAAACCATGATCGTATATATGTCCCCTTATGATTTTGGTGAGAATTTTTTAAAATTAACATATCGACCACATGGACAAGGAATTCTTTTAGGATCTTTACAATTTTCTTCAGCGAAAATCAAGAATTCTTCGACGCCAATTTCAAATTCTAAAGAACCTATCTTTTATTCACGACTTATCCATAATTGAAAATGTATGAAAAACAACCTAACCACCTGATGGTCATTTCAACATCAAAATATTAGAGTAAGTTTATATATCATTATATTCATTATCTACTCATAATTCTACAATACTATATTTCTTGGTTATTAGTATAAATATTTATTAATTTTTAATAGATATACTATGCAGCTAAAATACATATTCATACTAAGAATTAGCGGTATATATTTATCATAAGTTACACATCGCTTAATTAATTCATACTAAACAAACTAAGAAAGTCAACATTGTTAACTAGCATAATCAAGACAGGTGCACATATTCATGTGCGAATTAATAACAAACATGCCCTTAAAAATTGAAAGATTTTACACAAATGACAAACTAGTACATTCATGGCATCTCATCTATTAAAAAGAATGATACACTAAATCTGATACATAAACAAGAATCCAAAGCAATAATGTATACATAAATAATGACAGATCGGTTACTGGTGAATCCCTTCATAAATAATGTATACATAAAAAAGGGAAAAAGAAAACGAATAAGAATTTCTAACTCCTTCTTGAAGTAAAATGTGCAGGCACTGTCAAATTCCGAGACTTGATGAGATAATCTGCAAATGGACAAAATCGAATGTAAAAATATACTATTACTTAAAAACTTTAACGGACAAAAATCAGAAGATATCAACCAGAAAAAACACTGCAAATATCAAACCTAATTGATATATTTAGGCAAACCTAAATATATATACACAAGAATACAATCCTATTTTATGTTCAAAAAAATGCAGATTTATGTAAATCTATATATATGCATATTTAAAACAACTCAAGAAAAAATAGAAAATTAGAGTACAAACCTTAAGAAGCTCAATGAATCTCAAAACCTGTCAAAAAAGGAAAAAACCCATTAAAATTTATGAACAAACCTAATTGAACAAATTTAATCTAACCAAACATAGAAACCTAAATGAACAAACATACCTGTCCAGAAATTAGGGTTTCTCGTAGATGGAGTTGATTAATTGATGGTGTTCTTCAATTTGGGGTTTAATTAAAACCCTATGTACTTACTATAAACTGATATGGTGTGTGTGAGAGAGAGAGAGAGATAGAAGAGAGAGAGAGAGGGAGAGAAGCAGAGAGATGGAGAGAGAGGGAAAGAGAACCAGAGAGCAGAGTGAGCTCAGAGAGAGAGAGAGCAGAGAGGGTGAGAGTGAAAGAGAAAGAGCAGAGAGAGTGAGAGTGAGAGAGAGACAGGAAAAAGAACTAGGGGAGACGGGTTTTTTTTTGGTTAAGCGGGGAATATTTGGGGAATAAAGGGGGGAAAGTTTTCGCTTTTTTTTAATTTTTTTAAGTTAACCATCGACAACGATTGTAAAATATAACCGATGTCTATAAAACACAGACATCGGTTACATAAAAAAACCGATGTCTAACTAACGTTTTTATTTTTGAAAAATAGCTATAGACGACGGTTATTTTCTGGACCGATGTCTAAAATAAGCAGTAACATTGGTTTTAAAATAACCGATGTCTAAATATAACTTTAACATCGGTCATCTAAGCAACCGATGTCTAAGGACTGATGTCTATTGAAAAAATTCTAGTAATGTAGTCACATCATATAAACGCAATTATCTCAGTCTGGCATCTCAAAGCATCACTCTTTCTATTTCAACAATTGGCTGACGTACTACTCCTGCGATTGCTAGAAGCTTCATAACCCTCACCATTCCATTCACTCTTTCTCCACATCTTGTCCTGATCAAATCGAATGATCCGCATCTTTAATTAAAAGATATAAATTTAATTGTCAAACCGATAATTACTCGACAAATTGCGCATCAAAAACCCTATCGTCTACCCATAAGATAGCCCACGCACAAAGAAAACAGTCCAACACAAGACTCTTGACTCATGTACGCACGTAATTCATATAACATATAAACTTATAATCCAGTATCACATAATTTATATAACATATGACTCAGTTCGCCAAAAGGTTCGACTCAATACGTTTAAAAATGAAATCTGGTCAAAAATATGATTTATCAATCAAAAATCGACTCAGAATGATTCGTAAAACAAGCGAACTTTCGAAACAAAAGAATTTGGGTCTCGAAAGTATTTTAATGAAAGTGGAGTATTTTTCTGAGTCTAGAGGCATTCGTTTCGTATTAAACGGCCGAAACGGTTTATTTAATATGAATTTTGGAATATTTTCCGGAATTAAAACGGGTTCCGAATCATTTTATAATTAAATAATAGGAATCGAACACCCGAATATGACTTTAAAATAATTTAATAATAATTATCGAGCTTTGAAACATAATTTGAAAATAATATTTTAAAGCTCAAACTATTTTCAGAATTTTTAAATCAAAATAATTAATTAAATCTAATTAAATAATCAATTAATTTAATTAATAACTAATTAAATTAATCAATCAATTTATATTTAAATTAATTGACTAATTAAATAATTAATTAAAAACAAAAATTAATTAATTAATTAATTAAGATTTATTTTAGAATTAAAAATAATTTTCGGAATTAAAAATAAATAAATTTTGGAATTTAAAATAAATAACAACAATTCCTAAAAATAATTAAAAGGAAAAATACATTTTTTGAAAATAAATAAGATTTTGATTAATTTAAATAAAAAATTCTGTACAAACAGAATTGAATTGGGGAATTAGGGTTTTAAAGATCGAAAACCGGGTTGTAATCGGGTCGGGAAATGGGTCATGGGTCGCCAAGAACAGGAGAACACTCAAGGGAATCAAAGCTTCATTTCTATATGATATTGAACTCAGAATTCAACATATAATATACCAACTCGATCAGAAAAATGTTATCTATAACATGGTATCATCAAAACACGGAAATCGTAAAGTTTTGGATTTTTCGGAAAATTAAAGAATTAAATCGAATTATGGAAAATAACTCGAATTTTGAAGTGGGTTCTGCACTAAATTGATGAGTGTTTTGGAAGGGTGGTGATGAGAGTTCGATTTAGTTACAAGAGCGTTTCAAACGGAGTCCGGTAATGCCTCCAAATTTCAATTTGATTCTCAAGAAAATGAAGAACACGAAGAACATTCAAGAACTTAATCCGAAAATCAAACAACCTTTTGAGCATGTTATGGAACTCGAAATTCAACATATGATATATAATTTAATGGCCAGAGATGCTCTATAACATGCAATCATCAAATCAGACAAACCAAATCGGTTACGAAAATTCATATTTTTACTAAATAATTCCATTTTTGTAAAAATCATAGAAAAATACGATGAAATTGGGATGATATGGATAATTAAATTGGATTCTACGCGTCGAGAGCTTCAATTTGACCACTTGTACGTCGAAATCCGACTTCGGTAACTCTTCCAAATCTAGGTTGATTATGAAGAAGGCGAAGAACACTCATCGGTTTCTCGATAATTATGAAATTTTACTGACGATTATGATTATACGAACAAAATGAAATAATAAAAGGGCTATATATTTATGGAATATGGTTCGTGTTGGATCGTATTGGATCGATAAATTAGTTGCTTAGCCGGTAAGTAACTGCAAAACGATCCGAAAACAGATTACTTAGCCGCTAAGTAACTATAAAAATGATACAATTTAATACCAGATTTGGATAATTATCAAAACCGAGCTTCCTATAAAACACCATATCATAAAATAATGTAAAAATATCCCGTCTTTCGAGGAATACGAGTTTTATTAATCTACCGAAATGATTATCGTATCGAAAATTATACGCCGGGACGCGTACGGGTCAAACCGTAACCCAGATTAAAAAAGTTAAAACACGGAAAATGTCCGGAATTACCATATTAGGTTAGGAAGGAGAGTTTTCCGAAGAGTTTCGGGTTTTAAAAGTGCAAAAACGGTTGAAGTTGGACGATTCCCGGCTTTATAAAATAGTTTTATAATTACTCAGAAAATAAATATTAAATCTATAAATCCTTATAAAATCATATACAATCCAAAAATTACCAGAAAAATACCATAATTAAAATAAAAATACTCACACTATATCACATATAAACACCCAAATATAAATATCAATCATTAGATAATTCACCAAAACTCCCATAATAATCACATAATAATTATTTATTGTTAAAAATAATTTCACAATATTTTCCGGATATTACAAAACAATTTCAATTTACCGATATCAATAAGATCGGCTTTCAAATAATTTTTGAAAATAATACATTTAAGTAAATATTTTAAAAATTAACAAGGATTAATATAAACACTTAACAATTAGGACATTACCATTTAATATAACCAACTCGTCAAACAGAAATAAAATATCCACCATTTTATTCCTTCTAAATCATAAAAGCACATATATACATTCAAATAATAATTATAATAATTCTAAAAAAACGGGATATTACACTTTTGCACATCGATAAGAGTTCGACCCGTAGCTAAGAATGGTCTTCCCAAGATAATGGTAATCTTTTATCTCTTAAATTCTAGAATGATGAAATCTGCAGGGAAGATGAGTTTATCCATCTTAACCAATAAATCCTCTACACTCATCGCGGATAAGTGAAGGAATGATCAGCCAGCTAAAAAGACATGTTCACAGGTTTAGGATCAGGAAGTCCAAGTTTCTTGAAAACGGACAAGGGCATCAGATTGATGCTAGCTCCCAAGTCACACAAACTTTTGTCGAATGATAGATTGCCAATGGTGCAAGGTATCGTGAAGCTCCTGGATCTTTAAGCTTAGGAGGTAGTTTCTGTTGCAGCAATCACTGCACTCTTCCATTAGAGCAACGGTTTCCAACTCCTCAAGTTTTAGCTTTCGAGATAGAATACCTTCATGAACTTAGCGTAGCTCAGCATCTGTTCTAGAGCTCATCAAAAGGTATGTTAATGTGCAACTTCGTGAAACCTCCAAAAACTTGGCAAATTGATTATCGAACTTCTGCTTCTGAAGTCTTTAGGATAAAACGGAGGTGGGTAGACCGTTTATCCCCTGTATTACCCTCAGGAGGATTGCTTTCAACAGCTTTTTCTTCAGTTCCACCTCGGCATCCTTTGTACAACCTTTTCAGTTCCATCTCATTTATGGAATTGGCAAAGGTGCAGATGCACCTGCATTCTGAACAAAATCTTCAAAATCTTCATTTTCCTGAATTTGGGGGCTCGTGACTTTCCAGACCTTAATTTGATTGCCTTCAATTGCTCTTTGACTTCATCTTGCCTGAATTAGCTTCTATCACTAGGAAGAGTTCCTGATTGACGGTTCAACAAAGCATTGGAAATTTGCCCTATTTGTTTCTCAAGAGTCTTGATAGAAACGTTTGGCTTTTGCACATACGCCTCAACTCCTCAAATTCAGATTTTCATTAGTAGATTGACCGGAATTCCATGCGGTTGTTGTTGAAGATGGAGTTGTTTTTTTGATGCATACTGTTGTTGAAAACCAGGAGGGTTGAATTGCTTGGCTCCAAACTACTGATAAGGCTGTTGTACCGCATTATGATTGTTGCTCCAACTAAAGTTAGGATGATTGTGGTTATAAGGATGATAAGTGCAGGAATGGTTGTTGCGACCTCTAAAAGTTACTCACAAACTGAGCTGATTCACGAGATATAGCACACTGCCCCGTCGCGTGCGCACCAGCATAAAGCTCACATACACTAATGATCTGATTAACTCATAATTAGCCAAAGAATCCACTTTCATCATTAACGCCTTTAGCTGAGAAGCTATAGCCGTAGCTGTATCTACCTCCATAATTTCTGCTACCTTACTTTGAGATAGTCTCTGAGTTGGGTTCTGATATTCATTAGCAGCCATCAATTCAATTAGCTCATAAGCTTCATCGTAGCTCTTAGCCATAAGGCTCCACCTGATGCTGCATCGAGCATAGGTCTCGACTGTGCTCCCAACCCATTATAAAAGTAATTGATGATCATCCAGTCAGGCATGCCATGATGAGGATATTCTTAAGCATCTCTTGTAGCGCTCCAAGCCTCACACAAAGATTCTCCCGATTGCTACGCAAATTGAGTAAGAGCGTTTCTGAGACAGCTGTTTTCGCCATAGGGAAGAATTTAGTGAGAAACTTTTGAGCAAGATCCTCCTAAGTAGTGATAGAAACCTGGTGGTGGAGAATACAACCAACACTTAGCTTATCCTCAGAGAGAATGGAAAAAGCCTCGGCTTCATAACATCTTAGAAACTTGTTGAACTTGAAAGTGTCGCAAATCTCGATGAAATCTCTAATGTGCATGTTGGGATCTTCCGTTGGAGAACCCCCAAACTGGACTGAATTCTGCACATCTGAATCGTGCTAGACTTGATTTCAAAGGTATTAGTTGCGATGCATGGTCTGACAATGCCAGACTGAATGTCATTGATCTTCGGTTGAGAATAATCTATCAAAGCCTTCAGATTTGCTGCTGGTTATCCCATTGTAATAATCGCTTCTTCTTCAGCTTTCTCAACTTCTTCAAAAACTTCTTCAACTACTTAAACTTCGTCCAGTGTTTCCTTACGTGATTGAGAACGTGTTCGCAT